>NC_053028.1:585772749-585945262 GCF_003073215.2 Triticum urartu
CCATTTGGTCAATTATGCATTAAATATGTCCTAGTATTTTAGAAAATTGATTTGGTCCAATTTTGCAACAAATATATGGTAGGTCCTTCACAAAAAAACTCATTTTGGGCACTCCAAAAATGGAAAATTGATTTTTCGTTATTCAAGGAATAACACTACTAATTATTTGAAAACTTAACTAACATTGTCATAAAAAGAGAAGGAAACTTACCATCGGGCATCGTGGTGCTGCGTTGGAGCTCACGCTGCAATGGAGTTTCGCCGGGCGCTGTGGTGCTGTGTTGGTAGCGCCTATTGTTAATCAATTACGACAATTTTAGATGGTCATAAGCCCGCACTTCGTTCTGATTGGTCTATGGGCATGTCACGCGGATCAAGCATTACAGACCGTCAGATACTGCCAGATCCAACGGCCCACACCCTCATCCTCATCCTCTCCCCACATCCACCCGAAAGCAGCCTAATTCCTCACGGGCCCACCTATCAGTGGACGAATGCCACCACTCACCCACCGCACACCACTCAACCACCGTACACCACTCCTCCCCCTCCCCCCTCTCCCCCGCACACCACTCCTCCCCCACGATCCGCAGCCCAAACCCTAACCCCTCTCCCCTCTCCCTCCATTGGACCGCCGCCGCCACCTCCGGCGGCCGATCCCGCCGCGACCTCCCCTCCCACCTCAAGCCGCTCCTCCTCGCCTTTGTGGACGACCACCTGCTCCCGCCGTTCACGCCCGCGCGCCTGCTCATCATTGCCTCGCTCCTCGCCCGCGGATCGCATAGCATCTCATGGCGTCCTCGGTGCGGCCAGCCTCCGTCTCCGGCCCCTTTGGCTCCGCCGCCGACCTCGCCATCTTCTCCACTCCGACCACGACGCGGCGGGCGGATCCAGGCCGTGCGAGCGAGACGGCGGCCAGATCCTCGATGGCGAGGACACGCAGCGGTCCCCGCCGGCCAAATCAGGTCCGTCTCCTCCCGCAGCTGAGTCGTTTTACTGGCGATTTTCCTCGCATGGCCACGACCTCTGACCCCTTCTCATTGATTTGCTCGGGCGGCCGCCTCTCCCACCATCGACGGTGCGTGCTCAACGCCGAGATCCGCCGCGCCAAGGCCAAGCTCCTCAAGGAGGATCCACCCAAGCTACACGCCGGCCACAGCCCCCCCCCCATGCAGCAGCTGCCGCCGCCGTGTACCTCGACAGATCTGCCGCCCTCGACGACGTCAGACGAAGGCGGGGCCTTCGCCGCTGCAGGCACAGTCGACTCTGCCGCTGCGGTCCTCAACCGACCCTGCCGCCCTCGTCCAAGGCATCCTCGTGTGCAACACTAGCTCGATTAGGTGAGCTCGCATGGCCTTGTTCACTCAGTTTTCTACATGCGCCTGATCCATGCAGGTCAGGGATCAGTGATTGAATTGTTTAGACACCTTTTTTGGATAAAACTTGTTTATCTGTGTCATCATTAAAGAAGGATGAAGATTTGCACCTTTGCATTAGTGAATTATAAAGAGAAGTGAACATATAAATATAGGCTAATTTGCTAGCATTCTGGTGCTTATCAACACTCGAAATCCGCTTGTCTAGCTTCAACCTATCTTGCTTTGCTATGAATATTCCTTTGGGATGACTAAAACTGGAGCTATACTAGCCTATCTCTGCTATGTTCCATCCACTGTATCTGTTTAACCAACCTGATCCTCCAAACATAAAAGCTCAAGTGTGTACTGATTTAATTTAATTTAGTACACAGGCAGTATAACTGTTAGTCGAAACCATGAATTACCCTACTGTTAGTCTAGTTACCTTGACCATAAAAGCTAGTTAGAGCAGCAGCTAGCCAGCATTAGGAACACTGGATCTTATGTTCACTTGCTTACTAATCCAACACATCAAATCTCTGAAAGGCTCTTATGCTTTCTGCATTACAAAAGATTGCAAGGCTGACTTCACAAATACTTCCCTTGACTGACATGTGATGTGGTTTCCTGCCATGCATGAGCAGCAGCAGCCGGATGGATGTAGGATGCCCAGCCATGGACGAGCAGCAGCAGCGGATGGATACGGTTTCCCTTGCTGCAGGACGTGGGTGTTGGAGAACCAAGTGGCCTTGCACGAGCTCAACCCTGGCGCACTTCCTAAGGTCCATCTTCCAGTTCCCCTCCCGATGTGATTCTTTTGGACAGATTGTTGTTCCTAAGGTTCATATTTTTTGGACTGTTACTGTTGTGGAATGCACATATTATTATGTTACTGGGTATGTGAAAGATTATTAGCTAGGGTCAATTTCTGCTGCTGCTAATGCATATTGATCCATTGTTTCTGTTAGGATGAGTACAACTACATTTTTATCTATCTGAAAAATGATGCAAAGATTTACTAGTACTTGCCTTGGTGATATGACACGTCCATGGTGCAATTTAATTAGATTCAGACTTTGATAGGCCAGGGCTTGTGCTTGTATTAGCATGGAACAATTACTACTAATTAATGAAGGAAGCACACTTGTTCACATAAAGGAAGATATGTCTGTGTTAGTATTAGTGTTCTTGATCTTACCTGATAGACTTGTTTTTACTAATATAAACAAATAAAATCAGATTGTTTGCATAGAATCAAATCATTCTCACTCTCAGTTGAGTTCTAAGTACGTAGTGTCTTTAGTTCTTTGCTTATATTATAGTCAGAATTATACCGTGTGACTGAATCATGTGTTATTTAGTTAGCTGAGCAGTATCTTTAGTTTTCTAATGATTGCTCAACTCCCAATTCTGAATAAATAAGTAGCTGACCCTATTGGTTCTTTCTTTCTTCAGGGCTGTGAGTTGATGGCCACGCTGCTGTTTTGCCCTACTTGATAATTCTTTTACTGTCCGGTCTGCTCTGCTCTGCATAGTTTCCAGTTGCTTATAAAACGATAAAACAGTGGTGATGTGAGGTCCGCCAATGGTTTGTAATTTTGGTTTCATCCCCAACCTCTCCAGCTAGCTTCTTCTTCACATCATATCATATTTGCACCTGCTGCTGCATCATGGATTGCATGGTCACCTACTAGCTAAGTAGATTAGCTTGTATTGCCATCGAATTAGTCAATACTGTTTCACTTGGCTTGTTTCTTGTACTAGGTCTGTCAATTACAGCATAAACAAACAAATTGCTTAGCTCTCAACTATGAATACATAGCTAGCTGAACCTGTTCTTTCTTTCTCTCTAAAGAGCTATGACTTACATGGGTCAAGCTGATGTTTTTCTGTGCTCGATGATACTATTGCTGCCTGTATACTGATACATGTGGTCATATTTACCCGAACTGAAGTTTTGAATGTACCATTATTTTCCTGCTCACAAGCATTTGATCTCTACTGGAATATTAGTGTTTTTTATGGGAGGAATATAGTGTATTAGATGATGTAAATTTGTTTGGGTTTAGACCTATGCTTCCTCCACTGTTTTGTAGAGTTGGCTAATTTTAGATGCTGCATAATAACCTTTAAGGCTGTGGCCATCTTTAGATGCTGCATAATAATCTTTGTACTGCATAATAAAAAATTGGAGTACCGAAGATGAATGGTCGATTAGTTTTAGCTTCAAGCCATTTTAGTATATTCTTTGTACATGTGGCCAGTGGCTATAACTAGTTTGTTGTAGTTCATCCGTGATGTCCGGTAGCTATGAGATCCGAGGGATGCCGACCATTCGATCCACGTAACTTATTCAGCTTTCACTCTACAATCTCCACTTATTTGTACAACCAAGGATGCTTACTTAACTGTATAGCTCTTTATTGTTCCTTTCCAGGTATTCTATTTATGCTCCATTATGAAATCTATTGTGCACTGCCAAGTCCATGAGGCGAAGCGCTCACTGCTCGACTATTTCTTTACTGAACTGGGAGCAACAAAGGCAAGATATTCGAAACAAGCTGAAGTCCTTTTGATTCTTGATTTCTAGCATACACATGCAACCTGATTGGTGATGTTACTGTAGATATGATGTAGGTTCAATGCTTACAATTTTTTGATGTGATGCATGTTACCTTTGTTTATGTCTATGCCTTCTTTAGTATTTTGCCAGCTAAATAGTCTATTGGTCGTTTTGAAATATGAAGATGCATGCACTGTTGCTGGCAATCTGGCACATCATATTAGTCCTATCCCTTGTTTTATCACTAGCATACACTACAGTTTTATTAAATGGGGGGCATATCATTTTCTCTATATAATAGTGGTGATTTTGCGCTGATATGTACTTACAACAGTATTACATTGTAGTGTTTTCTGCATGTTGTATCACTAGTTTCATGCTTCCTTCTCATTTGAACCTATTCTTCAACGGTATTACTTTGTTTGTATGATTGAGGGCAATTTACTTGGTTCTTTGATGGAGCACTAAAATTGCCTTCCTGTGATGTTGCAGGTGCCCAGTTTGTGCCGAAGGAGCTCCATGTTGAAGAAGATTGGAGACACATAGAGCTTGTAAATTCTGTAGCTGTTACACATAGAGCTCCATACTGATTCTGTTGTTGTTACACATAGATCTTGTAAAACAGTGATTGAAGATGTATTATGTTTTATTTATAGAGTAGCAGCTCCATACTGATTTTGGCTGCTGTTATTTTAAGTACTACTTGTATTTTTTTGTCTGTGCCAATTTAAATATTGGCTATCTTTTTACTATGAAATTGAAATCTGAAGAATATGACCTTGACAATTGGAACCCACTTACTAGAACCTGACAACTGGGACCAATTACCAGAACTTACAATTGGGACCCATCTCAATTGACCCATCTTAAAACAAGAAAAGAAAAATGTAATTATAAAAAAATCTGGAATTGTTGAGCCAAAAAGGCCATGGCCCAGAAAAAAAAGGCTATAATGTTGGGCTAGGCCCATGAAATCGAAGAAAAATTGACAGGAAAAAATATTAAAAAGGATGAATTAATGGGCTCGGCTCATCTAAAGCACCGAAATGGACCGGGCTGAATCTTGTGCCACATCAGATTGCCACGCTGGATGCTTACGTGGCCTGGGAAGGTTGCTAGTGACTAAAACGCCACAGTAGACGTATTTTGGTCATAAACGTCTATGACCATTCCAGAAGAAAGGTCGCTATAGTCAGTTTATGACGGCCAGCTTTTGACCTTATGTTTTTGGTCACAAAAAGGTCAAAAATGGAAATTTGTGACCATTCAGTGACCAATAGTGGTGGTCACAAGTTGACATATTTCTTGTAGTGGTGGCTTGCCCCCCAAGCCAAGTGGGGCGCCCCCCACCCCTAGGGTTTCCAACCCTAGGCGCAGGGGGAGGCCCAAGGGGGGCGCACCAGCCCACTAGGGGCTGGTTCCCCTCCCACTTCAGCCCATGGGGCCCTCCGGGATAGGTGGCCCCACCGGGTGGACCCCCGGGACCCTTCCGATGGTCCCGGTACAATACCGAGTACCCCCCAAACTTTCCCGATGGCCGAAACTTGACTTCCTATATATAAATCTTCACCTCCGGACCATTCCGGAACTCCTCGTGACGTCCGGGATCTCATCCGGGACTCCGAACAACTTTCGGGTTACCATATACTAATATCTCAACAACCCTAGCGTCACCGAACCTTAAGTGTGTAGACCCTACGGGTTCAGGAGACACGCAGACATGACCGAGACGACTCTCCGGTCAATAACCAACAGCGTGATCTGGATACCCATGTTGGCTCCCACATGCTCCTCGATGATCTCAACGGATGAACCATGATGTCGAGGATTCAATCAATCCGTATACAATTCCCTTTGTCAATCGGTACGTTACTTGCCCGAGACTCGATCGTCGGTATCCCAATACCTCGTTCAATCTCGTTACCGGCAAGTCACTTTACTCTTACCGTAATGCATGATCCCATGATCAACCACTTGGTCACATTGAGCTCATTATGATGATGCATTACCGAGTGGGCCCAGAGATACCTCTCCGTCATACGGAGTGACAAATCCCAGTCTCGATTCGTGCCAACCAAACAGACACTTTCGGAGATACCTGTAGTGTACCTTTATAGTCACCCAGTTACGTTGTGACGTTTGGCACACCCAAGGCATTCCTACGGTATCCGGGAGTTGCACAATCTCATGGTCTAAGGAAATGATACTTGACATTCGGAAAAGCTATAGCAAATGAACTACACGATCTTTGAGATACGCTTAGCATTGGGTCTTGTCCATCACATCATTCTCCTAATGATGTGATCCCATTATCAATAACATCCAATGTCCACAGTCAGGAAACCATGACTATCTTTTGATCAACGAGCTAGTCAACTAGAGGCTCACTAGGGACGTGTTGTGGTCTATGTATTCACACATGTATTATGATTTCCGGATAACATGATTATAGCATGAACAATAGACAATTATCACGAACAAAGAAATATAATAATAACCATTTTGTTATTGCCTCTAGGGCATATTTCCAAGAGCCGGTGCAGCTGAGGAGAGCGCCTACGCCGCTCGGCCTCGCCAGCCGCTGGGCCCCGCCCGTCAGTGACCCAGTGGGCGGGCCCGGCCGTTTAAGTGGAAACGGCTTCGGCCAGATCCGCCTCCCCCGCGCGAAGGCGCACCACCGTGAAACCGCCTTCGTTGTCAACTCGTCTGCTCGCGCAAATGAGCCGCTGGGCCGGCCCAATTGCTATTCCGCGCTCAGAGCGCACGGTTTCCGCCTAGATCTAGCCCGTTTGGGTAAAAACCTTTTCCTTTTAATTTTTTGTACAATTTGTAAAATCTCCCAAATATTCAAATTAACTCCAAATTTGATGATTCAAATTTCTAGGAGATCCATAAATCCTGATCTATCACATGTGCTATTTGCACATTTTTCCAGAAACTTTCTCGTCAGAAATATTTATTAAAACCCCAATTTTCATTTCTGTGATGAACTTTAGAAAATCACAGAGGGCTCAAATTTGATATAAATGCCATGATTCAAATTGGCAGATATATCTAAGTTCATAACTTAGGTTATGAACATTTTTAATAATACTTTCTGTGCCCTACAAAATAATGAGCCATTTCTTCATGTTTGTCAACTTTGCAAATCCATAGAATGTTCATTTTGACTCCAAATCAACTGAAACCAAATCCTAGATGCTCCTAAAATAATCCTCTGTTAAATGGGTGCCTCTGCTCATTTTTCAAAAATATATTTCTGTACACTTCTTGTAAATCCATAAATCCATTGGTTCCATCATATTGAAATGTTCAGAAATATCCACTGACCCAATCCCAATGAAACCACTTTGGTCATGCATCATATGACCAAAGGTATCCTCGAAAAGTCCAATTAATATTTTTGGAGCAATTTTATTTTCTTCCTTGTTGTGTTTCTTACTATGATTGTTTCCGACGTTAGTTGACGAAGTGGATGGAATACTCGGAGATGGACCAGAAGATTTGAAGACTCTGATGAACCAGGCAAGCAGCCCTTTGACCATGTTAAACCCTTTTATATCATGAGAACATTTTCACTGTTTCATCGAGCGCATGATGGTTCTTGAATGGCAACCTTGCTGGGCTTGCCTCTATTGCATACCCCTTGATACTTGTATTGGTCATGAGTCTATCCTTGTTTAGAGTTGTGCTAATGGATTGTTGAAATATGCTATAGTAGTTGGCTAGGAAAAAAGGTGTCAGGGTTATGCATGGAAAGATACAAGTGTGGATGACATACTTGCATATAGCGCAGTGGGTGCTACTAATGCCCCTGGGAGATGATGATGAATTAGGTCACTACATGGTGGAGCGGTAGTGTACCGAGGCTTGATGTAAGTGTTGTTTACAGAAATGGATTAGATTTAAGATTTGTTGACTGTCCCAACCTTACATGCGCAACCACTCTACCCTTATATGGAAAAGGGCATTATTGATTACCTAGGCCGATACTAGCTTGGAGCCCGCATTACTAGTGATGGGAGAGTTGTTGTTGCGCTCTCTCGGGATGGGGTCATGCCAGGTAGGGCGGCCATGACTATTTTCACAGGGCACCGGACACACCGTTGGTACCCCGTGCTTGTGGTATGTGATGAATATGGGAGCGAGGCTCCACAATTTTTAGATGTGATATGTTGGGCACGGGGGTTACTACCAATCGAGTGGACTCCATGTTAGTGTCGTCTAGGGAAAGATAGTGATCGGGTGCTTACCCCGGGTACTTGAGGTACCGCGGGTCGTGGATGACACGGAAGTTCCCTGGATCTTGTGGGTGAAGTGTGCAACCTCTGCAGAGTGTAAAACTATTCGAATGGCCGTGTCCACAGTCAAGGATAGTTGGGTGCTGCTGCTTAGACTATGTCCATAAGTTTCTGGAAAACAACACAGTTTGGCAAATATGTTGACGTGATTCATGAGAAAGTAACGGTGATCTTGAGCATGAGTTGTTCATAACCCTTTCTCGATGTTGATGTCTGTATCCTCCTGATACTTGTTGGAGACACATTCATGTCCTTAATAAATGATGATCATACTTGCATGAGAAAAACTAGCTTTCCGCAAAAATGCCAAATTAGCAGTAGAGCCTTGCATAATTATTATGTTATCACCCTTGGGTTGCTTGCGAATACATTCAAAGTACTCATTGGCTTGCCACTGGTTATTTTATTGGCCAGGCATGAAAGAACATGATATGATGAAGAATACTTCGGTGACGAACATGCGAGCTAGGACGCTTCCCAGTCAGAATGCATGTAGGGTTAAGGCAGATGGCATGGGTCCAAGTTATCGACGAAGATTTCCGCTGCGAAGTTATACTCAAGACTCGACCATAATGGTCATAATTTATGTAAGATGGTATGTATGGATGTTAGACTCTTGCTATTCAGCTTCTGTGTGTTCAGTGAGCATTGATCTCTGGGATCACTGTACACGTGCATTCGGTGATCATGACTTATGAGTCGGGGTCCCCACAGAGCTGGTATCAGAGCCATCCTGACTGTAGGAAGCCTTAGTTAGCATGGTCGTTAGTTAGGTTAAAACTATTTTCAAAATTATTCTAATTTTCAAAAACTATCTCCACTTCTCTTCCCTTTTGTGTTTTTCAAAAACTAAGATATATTTCCCTTATTGATCTCTTCCCCTTCAAAACTTTTGCAAATGGTCGCTAGTACCTTTAAGGCCCTGACCACTGGATACCCAGTAATCCTCGTGGGTAACCGAGAAGAAGACGTCTTGCGAGACATTCACCCACACCTACTGAACACAAGCTTGGCGACACCACGACAAGATGGAAGATGCCTTTTCAGTGATTGAGGAAACCAAGACTTGGAAGATGGTGACACCTTTGAATTTGCCCCAGGATGATGTAACCTGATCCTCTGACGATCAGGGTGTAAGATATGCAGGATCATGATATACATCGCTAATAGAGCAATCATGTCCTTACCATTGTTGTATCAGCAACCGCCAGTGGATGAGAACCTCGCCATTTGGTCCGCCTCACTATAGTGAGCAGGAAAACCGTTCTCCTCATCCCCCGCTCTTGGTGTCGATGTTGTCATCAACGTAACCGACATGTGGACCTCTACTATGCCTTGTTAATGTCATTGCATAAAGGATTACCTACTTGGTACCATCGACGCCTTAGAAGACAAAAGGGATCATCATGATTAAGAAGACAATAGAAGACCGAGTCAATGCCTGCTACGAGGAGCCACCTTCACCCCATCACTTCAACAGGCGAGAAGTTGTTGAAGAATCTTTAGGCTCAACCCGGATTGTTTCATCGAACAACTACAAGAGACGTAGCAACACCTGAGGAAAACCCAGAAGACTGCACGAGGCACGAAGAGCAAAGCACGACTACTGAATCTGAGAACCCCTAGGGTAGGATGAGTCGTGTACCCCCTATGCGTAGTCGAGTCCGTATGACGGTTTGAATAGAACCATGATTGTGTGTTGCTTGTTTTTATTTGTTTGTGTTTTGATATAGGTCGCACTTTTGTCCTAGGCAACAAGTACGCGACTATATCACCTTCCTTACCTTGTTTCTTTGGTTTGGCCCTTTTTGCACCTATTTGTTGGCACTTGCACTATAGAACCCCCTTTTGGCATTCCCCTCCTCTATGCTTCTTTTCCTTCTCATCTCTCTCATCAATAGAAGACCCGCAAGACAAGATGCACCAAGGATTCCACCTCGCCAACCAACTAGCAATGAAGACTATTGCTACAACCTCCATGACCAAGTGCAACCCCGTAGAGTTATGTTGAACCCTCCAGACTAGGAACCCATTCCTAGACCCTTCAAGACTTCATGTGATACCCCAGCTCGAGTCCTTAACCATGTGCTTAACCCACAGAATTGCAAGGGAACCAGTTAAGCCTTTGTAAACCTTGCACAACACTGGGTTCATTATGGAACTAGTGGACATTGTGAACAAGCACATTATCATCCTAATATAGCACCAGAACTGACGATGCCATAGGGAAGACCAGTTTGAGTATATAGGAATAGAGTACAAATGACTTGATGAGTTTATATCAATGACTTTGAGGAATTATATGAGACTCTTTGGTGGATTATAAGGCTTTCATGTTGAAAGATGAACTTGGAGGGATCATGATTATAGATTACCATAGCTTTCATTACCCCTGAGTAAATTGGATTTAGTAGGACCATCATGGTCGCAAGCTGAAATTCTTGGAAGCATAAGGATTAGACTTAGCCAAGGGACATTGATAGGAGATAGCTGACATTAGGATAATAACTTGAGGGAAACATGTAGGAATTCTCGTTGAACACGATATTTGGATTTAAATAATAGGTGATCCTAGTGGAGTATAGATGCTGAAGTGAGCATACATGGTTCGGAGTAAATTGGATTTAGACTGATGATCTCAATCATGATACCTTGTTTCTTGGAGGACAATAAACTAGGAGAATGGATTAATTGTCGATGTTGATTTAGGGATCTATATAAGCTTGACCTTGGAGTTTACTTGACCATGATAATGGAAATTGGTGGACTAACTACAGTAAGGTATCCCTTTCAAGTATTTGGGGATTATAGAGACTTTAGGAGATCATGTGGAACACCATAGACATTGGATTTGTAGAACTAGCAGGGTTACCCGCGCATTTGCGCGGCTAGACTTGCCATATATTTTTATATTCGTTAGTTCTTTCAGTTAACATCGTTCATATGATTCTTCTGTGCATTAGTATTTCTATATAAACAAATATGCCCAAAGTTTG
Organism: Triticum urartu; assembly: GCF_003073215.2. Classification (NCBI taxonomy): domain Eukaryota; kingdom Viridiplantae; phylum Streptophyta; class Magnoliopsida; order Poales; family Poaceae; genus Triticum; species Triticum urartu. The sequence continues at coordinate 585,783,968 of NC_053028.1, forward strand.
TGTCTTCAAAATATATATGATTAACCTTTGGAATACAAACTTCCATCATTTGAACAAAATTGTTGCTCAATATTTTTATGCGTGACTATGAGAACACTGTAATACTGATTCGCTTTGTCCCGCCCTGCCAAACCATATGATTTTGTATTGATCTTTAGCTTTCACTTTCTAACTTTTTTCACCACTCGACATTTATATTTTCATCCAATGACTTTGTGATTTCCCTTACATAAATGTACATTGAAAGCATTTATCCATAACTTTTTATATGTTTCATCATTTGTGTAGGATTTCTACCATTCACACAGGTCCTTGTAATAATTATTGGTATTGTTGACTCCGCTAGTATTTGTCCCTGTGGCCAAATGTAATTGAACGTATTCTTGATGTCGCATTACCATTCTGCATTGAGTTGTATTATTATTTACAAACACATATATTTGATAAAAAAATCAACATCATGCAATGAAAAAGAATATAATTCCCTAATTTATTGATTTTTGGCTCTTCTACTTATTTTTATTTATGAATATTGACATCCAAATGTTACCTTAGCCTCGAAGTTCCCATCGACATATCCTTAAAATACTGAAATCTATATCTTGAGAAAACATACCAAGCTATGGCTAAAATCTTTCTCTCAAAGGTGTAATTATTGCTAATGACACATGTGTGTGACAAGAGGTTACTAATTAATGGTAGTGAGTTTTGTGAGCGACCTCCTACCTCACCATACCATTTACCAATAATAAAATTCCTAAGCGGCATGCCATCTTGCTTTCTATATGTCGCCACTATATGTGTTGCTGTTCTAATTTCCTGATAGTACAATAGTATGCTCTTGACTTACCACACATGCTTTCAGATGCTCTGTGAAAATATGACCATATTTTAATGGTTTTTCTGGTTATTTCTGTGTACATGTTTTTCCACATCAACTTATCTTTTAAGCAATTAACATCAAATGGCTAATTAATTAAATTTCTAATAATTGTTTGGCTGTACATGTTATATTTTATATTAAGTTCGGTAGCTGAAATAAATAAAATGAGAACTTCTTAATGCCTTTTATTTATTATTTCGAAATTGACAAATAAATCAAGGGTTATTCTTTAACAGACCAATAACATATGTGCACATTTAAAGCTTTTATTTTCCACATTTACTCAAACCTTGAAATTTATATTTCCACTCAATCTGGAGAGTGATGACATGTATTTGTACCTTTTGATATATGGTTATTACATCATCTACCTAGGATTTCAATCATTCACACACGTCTTATAATTATATTTCGCATTATTTGATTATAATTATATAGTTATGCAAAAAAAGAGGTATTTTTATTTGCACAAAATCTTTGATCATATGTGCACATATAAATAAATAGATTTGAATATTAATTTTGATGATCACTTTCACGACTCCAATATGTATGACATCTTTGACGTATATGAGATTTTTCATTTGATTGGTGATTGGTTTTGATGTACTGGCTATCAAAATCAGTAACGCTGAATCACCTTTTTTTCTTATAACTCCTGGCGCTCATGCATCTTGCACTGTTAGAGGAGCTACATAGTACGTGTTGTATATTGCTTATAGGTTTATTGATGCGCATGTTTTTTTAAAGCAAAGACCTGCCATAAATTTCTCTTTTCTTATTCCTAAAAGAAAAAAAAACCTTTTTTGCATGTGTACGTGATTGCTACTTGGTGTGTCCAAGTTGGACACCGGTTATATCAGGATGACATCAGATATACGATTTGGACGGAGGTTTTTTTTCTCTTTTTGAGGATGTGGGCGGAGGCCAATTGATTAGCCGCCCTCATGTCTAGCACTATTTTTTTTTTACTTTTACGTAGATACATCTCAAACGTGCCTTTTTCAGCGTGTCCTTTACTGACTCACTTTTACTACCTTTGTTATACAGTCTACGTGTTTGACTTTGCTTAGGAAGGTTTAATTGTACCACGTCGCCATTATAAAGAGTTCCTATTACGCGGGCTGTTAAATCTAGGCCGTTCAAAAATCATAACTCCAAGGTGATAAATCTCACCGTTCGTTTTCTATCGTTTTAAGTATATAATAGATTAATGGATTATGTAGTGATTAATGGAAGTTAACGGGTTGTTGGAATTGATTCATAGGAAGGAAACAAGATTTTGGAGTGGCTTATGACGTGTTTCCTTAGGATGGAGTTGCTTTATCTTAGACCTTGGGAGAATAGGACGAGCACTTGAATTGTCATATTCAACTCAAACTTAGCAGCTTGTATGCCCTACCCATGGATTCATAGGGGTAGCCATACATATGATTTTGGGGACCGTAGACATGTATAACTCTGTTAAACCTCCTCTCGGGGGTCCTAAGGATAATAATAGCATGAGTAATGATTGGAGCTGACCTACACGAGTTGGTACTTTTGGTGGTATAAGGTGATCTGTTTGGAGGACTAGATAGAACAATTGGCATCTCAGGAATTGTGCTCAAGGATAAGATGATAAACGTTCACTCACACCCTAGAATCCTTGAAACCCTAAAACCCTACCAAGCCACCACATGGTCGGATCATGACAATGGGTTTTGGCTCTAGGTCAAGAAGACCTTGGCCAATACTCAACCATGACGATCCCCCATCCTACTTTATGCACCTCATGAACAAAGTCTTCATGGAGTACTTGGACAAGTTGGTTGTCATCTTTATTTTGGTAACATACTTGTCTACCCGAAGACGGAAGAAGAATTGTTGAGCTGGTCAAGGAACATTTGAAGATCGCCATGTCTAGGAGGAAGAACTACACCAACCACCATCATCAAGAAGTAAACCTCCGCGTCGAAGACCAGGTGTATCTGCAAGCCACTTCTCTCAATGGAACCAATCATTTCCATGTCAAAGGGAAGCTCACACCAAGATTTATCGACCCCCTTTTTAGGTCACTACAAGATGAAGAGAAGGCGGTTGCCAGATGGAGTTGCCACCTGAGTTACCCACTATAAACAACGTTTTCCCAAACACAACTTCGGGAGTGTTTCCAACTTCCTAACTAGCCCGACCCCGACCAGGACATCGGTCACCGAACCATCGACCCCTGGCCCAACCTGACTTACGCAAGAGACCCCTTAGCAACCTGGATAAAGTAGAACGTCATACAGAAAGCCACATCATCAAGTACTTCAAGGGTCAATGGAGCACCACTCGGAAGCAGAAGCAGTATGAGAACGTGAAGACTACCCTGGATCCAAGTTTCCGTATTCCTTTCTGTGCCTAGTTTGGGAATCTCGGGGACGAGATTCTTGTAAGGGGGGTAGGTCTGTCACACCCTGATTTTCATGCCACAATACTTAAGCTAATCAATCATGATAAAATGTGGTTTGACAAAAACTTTTGAGTGTTTTGGTCCTTGTTTGATTTGATTTTTTGTGTGTTGGTTGCAAGTGCTCTAAAAATCAAATAAATCCTCCAACTCTTATACTCCTTCTCCTTGATCCAAAACCTTGCCCAATGATCATGCCATGTGTGCAGGACATAAAAATAATTTCTTTCAAAAATATTTTGGCCAAAAAGTATTTTCTAAATTAGGTTTTCCAAAAACCCTCAATTGAGACTTGAACTACAAGTACTTAATTAAGGGTGTGAAAAATCTTTTAAAAATTATATTTGACTCCTATTAGATATAGGACACACAGAAACCACAAAAATATTATTTTAAAAGTTACTTTACTATTTTATTTAAAGGCTTTTTCTTTAATAGGTTTAAATTATTTTAATATTTCAAAAAATATTTGAGAAAAATCAGGGAAACTCAGTGGACATATATTTGCCATATATAAGAGTTTCAACACATGGTCATGTTCAAATTATTGGTTAAATCCCTCAAAAACTATTTCTGGACATTTCAAGCTTTTGAAATGTTTACAAAGAAAATATTACCCATTAAATACAGGAAAATTCTATCATATCCAAAATGACCTACTTGAGGATCCTACAAAGTCTCATGTCATGGAGAACAATATAGCCCCACCAAACCCTCTCAAAACCATTTTTGTCCTTTTTCAAGTTTGAACAACTTTCCACTGCCAAACATGTCCAAATGCTCTCAAACTTGGTGCACATGCTCAAATGGTGTAATAATGCATCTAGGCAAAATGGCACAAGTTGGAGAGAATGTTATATTGATCAAAGTGCCCCAAAACCCTTCCTGTCCAGAACAAAATTTGAACAACTCTACATTGACAACTTTCTCATTTTGACCCCAACTTTTGTGGACATGTTCATAACCTTAAATTATGACACTACAGCAAGTGGTGCATCAAGGAGAATAGCTTTGCATGACTAAATCTTGGAAAGTCCATTTCTGTTAATTTCTAGGGTTTACAAAAGTTGCATTGGCAACTTTGCCCAAATGAACTCAATATTGGTGGAACCTCTTATTTTCTCATGCCATTTGACCCTGTCATGCCTCATGGCAAGGGAAGTCCATTTGCTTTCCCAAACCTACATCAAACACCTTCTGGCAGAAATTTAAAATGCATGTTTTGTACATTTCCACTAATCTCCATGAGCTCAACTTTTTCCCACAGCCTCATCTGCTCCTCCTCTACCTCCTACATGCTTAGCTGCCCAAGGAGAAATGATTAAGTGGGGCAGAGACCCATTTTCCTCTCTGGACAGCCACTTTCCCCTCCCTTTCTCATCTCTCTCTCACTCCTCGCAAGTTCCAGAGCATCCAATGCCACTTTCCCATTGTTTACTCTCCCATGCAGCTGCCAAACACAAGTGGACGCGCTGGTGCTTGCGAAAAGCAGCGGACGCCGGCCAAAGACGTGCTCTGGAGCACATCATCGCGCTCCCGACCTTTGACGCCACGTCCCCCGACCACCTCGAGCCTCCCCCTCGCGCCATTCGAGGTCCTCGACGTTCGCAACACGACAGCCGTGCATGCCCCCTCCTCTCCCCCTCTCTATCACCTCCTGCGGCGCTTGCCCAGAGCCGCCCTGCTCGGCCAATGCTCACACAGCTCTGTGGCCGCGTGCAGCTCGCCCCGCTCCTCCTCTCTCTTCCTGGCGCCCCACTCAACTCCCACGAACGCCATTGACAGCCCCTCGCCCTCTCTCCTGACCTCCCGAGCCGTTGTTGCGGCCACCCATGCGCAGCGTCCACGGTGAGCCACGGGTCGGCTACTTAAGGCCACCCCCGAGCCCCCTCTCTACTCCTTTGGCTGTCTCTCCCTCCCGTGCACCCGCTGGACCAACCCACTCCCCTCCTCGCGCTCTCCATCTGCCACCTTGGCCGGAGCCTTGCCGCCGGCCTCCGCCTAAATTCGCACCCACCACTCCTCCTCCTCCTCCCCTCTAGACCACACTAGAGCACCTCCACCATCACCACGAGCCCCTTCCGTGCTTCTCCCTCTCCTCCCCGTGGCGTTCCCTCGAGTTCCATCACCACCGCCGCCCTCGCCCGCTGTGGTCGATGATGCGCTCGCGTCTGGCCACCCCTGCGATCGTGGCGCACCTCGGCGGGTGCGACACGCTCTCCCGAGCACGCTGGTGTGCTGGGCGCCGACGGAGGTGGCCGGTGCCACCGAGGAGAGAGCCGACGCCGCTCGGCCTCGGCCCCTTTGTTTCCCGTCGCGTCACGCGGGAGGTTGAAGGCGACCTGCCACTGGGCCCCGCGCGTCAGCGACCAAGTGGGCGGGCCCGGCCATTTAAGTGGAAACGACTTCGGCCAGATCCGCCTCCCCCACACGACGGAGCACCGCCGTGAAGCCGCCTTTGTCGTCAACTCGTCCGCCCGCGCAGATGAGCCGCTGGGCTGGCCCAATTGCTATTCCACGCTCAGAGCGCACGGTTCCCGCCCCGATCTAGCCCGTTTGGATAAAAACCTTTTCCTTTTTCTTTTTTGTACAATTTGTAAAATCTCCCAAATATTCAGATTAACTCCAAATTTGATGATTCAAATTTCTAGGGGATCCATAAATCCTGACCTATCACATGGTGCTATTTGCACATTTTTCCAGAAACTTTCTCTTCAGAAATACTTATTAAAACCCCATTTTCATTTCTGTGATGAACTTTAGAAATCATAGAGAGCTCAAATTTGATATAAATGCCATGATTCAAATTTGCAGATATATCTAAGTTCATAACTTAGGTCATGAACATTTTTATTAAACTTTTTGTGCCCTACAAAATAATGAGACATTTCTTCATGTTTGTCAAATTTGCAAATCCATAGAATGTTCATTTTGACTCCAAATCCACTGAAACCAAATCCTAGATGCTTCTAAAATAATCCTTTGTTGAATGGGTGCCTCTGCTCATTTTTGAAAAATATATTTCTGTACACTTCATGCAAATCCATAAATCCATTGATTCCATCATATTGAAATGTTCATAAATATCCACTGACCCAATCCCAATGAAACAACTGTGGTCATTCCTCATATGACCAAAGGTATCCTCAAAAAGTCCAATTAATATTTTTGGAGCACTTTTATTTTCTTCCTTGTTGTGTTGCTTACTATGATTGTTTCCGACGTTAGTTGACGAAGTAGACGGAATACTCGGAGATGGACCAGAAGATTTGAAGACTCTGATGAACCAGGCAAGCAGCCCTTTGACCATGTTAAACCCTTTTATATCATGAGGACATTTTCACTGTTTCATCGAGTGCATGATGGTTCTTGAATGGCAACCTTGCTGGGCTTGCCTCTATTGCATACCCCTTGATACTTGTATTGTTCATGAGTCTATCCTTGTTTAGAGTTGTGCTAATGGATTGTAGAAATATGCTATAGTAGTTGGCTAGGCAAAAAGGTGTCAGGGTTATGCATGGAAAGAAACAAGTGTGGATGACATACTTGCATATAGGCCAGTGGGTGCTACTAATGCCCCTGGGAGATGATGATGAATTAGGTCACTACTTGGTGGAGAGGTAGTGTACCGAGGCTTGATGGAAGCGTTGTTTACAGAAATGGATTAGATTTAAGATTTGTTGACTGTCCCAACCTTACATGCGCAACCACTCTACCCTTATATGGGAAAGGGCATTATTGATTACCTAGGCCGATACTAGCTTGGAGCCTGCATTACTAGTGACGGGAGAGTTGTTGTTGCACTCTCTCGGGACGGGGTCGTGCCAGGTAGGGCGGCCATGACTATTTTCACAGGGCACCGGACACACCGTTGGTACCCCGTGCTTGTGGTATGTGATGAATATGGGAGCGAGGCTCCACAATTTTTAGATGTGATATGTTGGGCACGGGGGTTACTACCAATCGAGTGGGCCCCATGTTAGTGTCGTCTAGGGAAAGATAGTGATCGGGTGCTTACACCTGGTACTTGAGGTACCGCGGTTCGTGGATGACACGGAAGTTCCCTGGATCTTGTGGGTGAAGTGTGCAATCTCTGCAGAGTGTAAAACTATTCGAATTGCCGTGTCCACGGTCAACGACAATTGGGTGGTGCTTCTTAGACTATGTCCATAAGTTTCTGGAAAACAACACAGTTTCGTAAATCTGTTGACGTGGTTCGTGAGAAAGTCACGACGAGCTTGAGCATGAGTTGTTCATAACTCTTTCTCGATGTTGATGTCTATAACCTCCTGATACTTGTTGCAGACACATTCATGTCCTTGATAAATGATGATCATACTTGCATGCGAAAAACTAGCTTTCTGCAAAAATGCCAAATTAGCAGTAGAGCCTTGCATAAATATTATGTTATCACCCTTGGGTTGCTTGCGAGTACATTCAAAGTACTCATTGGCTTGCCACTGGTTATTTGATTGGCCATGCATGAAAGAACGGGATATGATGAAGAATATTTCAGTGACGAACATGCGAGCTAGGACGCTTCCCAGTCAGAATGCTTGTAGGGTTAAGGTAGATGACATAGGTCCAAGTTATCGACGAAGATTTCAGCTACGAAGTTATACTCAAGACTCGACCATAATGGTCATAATTTATGTAAGACGGTATATATGGATGTAAGACCCTTGTTATTCAGCTTCTGTGTGTTCAGTGAGCATTGATCTCTGGGATCACTGTACGCGTGCATTCGGTGATCACGACTTATGAGTCGGGGTCCCCACATTACTCCGCTGAAAGAGATAAAACTTTGGAATCAAGATAGTACATTGGAATTGAGCAATGACCGTTCTTAGCATATTACATGACCGCCATGTTAAGCAATTTTCTGTTTCATGTAATCTTAACATTTCATTAAGGGCCTATTCGAAGGACCTCCGCTCCACAACTCCACTCTCAGAGCGGGGGAGTTGCTATTGAAAATCATGGAGCTGTTGTTTTCTGGCTCCGCAACTCCGGGGATTTTGCAGAGCTCGCGGAATTCTGAACAGGCTCTAAGTCACCAAAATCAAGTCTCGGTTTCTCACAATTTCACCTCAGAAATGCTTCCAATTATCACTGAGAACTTCAAGTACACCGTGATAATCCAATTGTCAATTTGAAGTACCTATTTTGTAAGGGAGGTAGTACTTGTTATCCAACCACGAAAGTATTTTGTAGCAGAGCCAAGAGCAATAATTCTTCTTGATCTATTATACTTCCTCCTTTCCGGTTTATAGGGCTCAATTCAAAAATCTCACCAACCAAGGTAGATGGTGAGTGGTGGAATACTTTCTGTAGTTTGCAAAATCACCCAACTAAGGCTCATGTTTTCCTTAAAAAATTATGTTTACTAATACATTAATTGCAATGCATGCATGCATAAAGTACATGCATTGGTCAAATTTCTCTTAATACTTGCATGTAATGATTTAATGCACCTTGGAATCTGAACATGTGATAACCCACAAGTATAGGGGATGGCAACAGTTTTCGAGGATAGAGTATTCAACCCAAATTTATTGATTCGACACAAGGGGAGCCAAAGAATATACTCAAGTATTAACTGTTGAGTTGTCAATTCAACCGCACCTGAAATACTTAATATCTGCAGCAAAGTATTTAGTAGCAAATTAATATGATAGTAGCGGTAACAGTGGCAAAAGTTACGGTAGCAGTTTTGTAGCAAGCGTAATAGTGGAATGGAAAAATAACTAAGCAAAGATCACTATATGGTAATCTCGTAGGCGATGGATCAGTGATGGATAATTATGTCGGATGCGATCACTCATGCAATAGTTATAACATAGGGTGACACAGAACTAGCTCCAGTTCATCAATGTAATGTAGGCATGTATTCCGGATATAGTCATACGTGCTTATGGAAAAGAACTTGCATGACATCTTTTGTCCTACCCTCCCGTGGCAGCGGGGTCCTATTGTAATCTAAGGGATATTAAGGCCTTCTTTTAATAGAGTACCAGACCAAAGCATTAACCCATAGTGAATACATAAACTCCTCAAACTACGGTCATCACCGGTAAGTATCCCGATTATTGTCACTTCGGGGTTAACGGATCATAACACATAATAGGTGACTATAGACTTGCAAGATAGGATCAAGAACTCACATATATTCATGAAAACATAATAGGTTCAGATTTGAAATCATGGCACTCGGGCCCTAGTGATAAGCATTAAGCATAGCAAAGTCATAGCAACATCAATCTCAGAACATAATGGATACTAGGGATCAAACCCTAACAAAACTAACTCGATTACATGATAAATCTCATCAAACCCATCACCGTCCAGCAAGCCTATGATGGAATTACTCACGCACGGCGGTGAGCATCATGAAATTGGTGATGGAGGTAGGTTGATGATGACGATGGCGACGGATTCCCCTCTCTGAATCCCCGAACGGACTCCAGATCAGCTCTCCCGAGAGAGTTTAGTACTTGGCGGCGGCTCCGTATCGTAAAACGCAATGAATCCTTCTCTTTGAGTTTTTTCTCCCTAAACATGAATATATGGAGTCAGGATGGACGCCGGTGGAGCATCAGGGGGCCCACGAGGCAGGGGGCACGCCTAGAGGGGAGGCATGCCCCCCACCCTCGTGGACAGCGTGTGGGCCCCCCTGACGTTGATTCATTCGCCAGTATGTTTTATATATTCCAAAAATATTCTCCGTTGATTTTCAGGTCATTACGAGAATATTTATTTCTGCAAAAAAAATAACACCATGGCAATTCTGCTTAAAACAACGTCAATCCGGGTTAGTTCCATTCAAATCATGCAAGTTAGACTCCAAAACTAGGGCAAAAGTGTTTGGAAAAGTAGATACGATGGAGACGTGTCAACTCCCCCAAGCTTAAACCTTTGCTTGTCCTCAAGCAATTCAGTTGGCAAACTGAAAGTTATAAAGAAAAACTTTTACAAACTCTGTTTGCTCTTGTTGTTGCAAATATGTAAAGCCAGCATTCAAGTTTTCAGCAAAGATTATGAATTGACCAAATTCACAATAACATTTAGGTATCATGTTTGCTCATATCAATGACATAATCAACTAGCGAGAATAATAATAAATCTCGGATGACAACACTTTCTCAAAAAAAATCATGATATGATATAACAAGATGGTATCTCGCTAGCCCTTTTTGAGGCCGCAAAACATAAATGCATAGCACCTTTAAAGATCAAGGACTAACTAAACATTGTAATTCATGGTAAAAGAGATGCAGTCATACTCAATACAAATTAATAGTAATGAATGCAAATGACAGCGGTGCTCTCCAACTGGTGCTTTTTAATAAGAGGATGATGACTCAGCATGAAAGTAAATAGATAGGCCCTTCGCATAGGGAAGCAGGGATTTGTAGAGGTGCCAGAGCTTGGTTTTGAAATAGAGATGAATAAATTTTGAGCGGTATACTTTCATTGTCAACATAACAACCGAGAGATCTCGACATCTTCCATGCTACACACATTATAGGGGGTTCCCAAACAGAATGGTAAAGTTTATACTCCCCCTCCACCAACAAACACCAATACATGGCTTGCCCGAAACAACGGGTGCCTCCAACTAACAACAATCCTGGGGCAGTTTTCTTTGCAATTATTTTGATTTGATTTGAGCATGGGACTGGGCATCCCGGTGACCAGCCATTTTCTCGTGAGTCAGGAGTGGAGTCCACTCCTCTTGAGAATAACCCGCCTAGCATGGAAGATACAGACAGCCCTAGTTGATACATGAGCTATTCGAGCATACAAAACAGAGTTTTTATTTGAAGGTTTAGAGTTTGGCACATACAAATTTACTTGGAACGGCAGGTAGATACTGCATATAGGTAGGTATGGTGGACTCATATGGAATAACTTTTGGGGTTTATGGAGTTGGATGCACAAGCAGTATTCCCGCTTAGTACAAGTGAAGGCTAGAATGAGACTGGGAAGCGACCAGCTAGAGAGCGACAACAGTCATGAACATGCATTAAAATTAATCAACACTGAATGCAAGCATGAACAGGATATAATTTACCATGAACATAAATTTCATGGAGGCTATGTTGATTGTTTTCAGCTACATGTGTGAACATGTGCCAAGTCAAGCCACTCGAATCGTTCAAATGAGGATACCACCCTATCATACAACATCACAACCATTTTAATAGCATGTTGGCACGCAAGGTAAACCATTATAAACTCCTAGCTAATTAACCATGAAATAAGCAACTATTATCTCTAATTGTCACTGCAAACATGTTTCATTCATAATAGGCTGAATCAGGAACGATGAACTAATCATATTTACAAAAACAAGAGAGGTCGAGTTCATACCAGCTTCTCTCATCTCAATCAGTCCATCATATATTGTCATTATTGCCTTTCACTTGCACGACTGAACGATGTGGATAATAATAATAGTGCACGTGCAATTGGACTAAGCTGGAATCTGCAAGCTTTCAATACAAGGGAGAAGACAAGGTAATATGGGCTCTCTATTAGATCAACAATAATGCATATCAGAGCCACTCAACATTTTCATCGTGGTCTTCTCCTCTCGACCCCCAAAGAAAAGAAAAGAAATAAAACTATTTACACGAGAAAGCTCCCAACAAGCAAAAGAAGAACAAGAAATCTTTTTGGGTTTTCTTTTTAATTACTACTACTACGGGGACAGAAAGTAAACTAGCTAAAAGCTACAACTATTTTTTTTCTCTTTAGGTTTATCAAACACACAAGAAGAAAGCTTAAAACATAAAATAAGCTAACATGGAGGATATAATGAAAAAGTATGAGCACCGACAATTGGCATGAATGTGTGAACATGAATGTAATGTCCGTGAGAAATACTTACCCCCCTAGCTTAGGCTTTTGGCCTAAGTTGGCCTATGGCCACGGCTGGTCTGGTGGAAATCCAAATTTGAAGCCGGGGTCGTACTGAGATGCGGCAGCTACTGCCTGATGAACTGCAGCTTGGAGGCGAGGTGCCTCCGTCCTCCTCTCGTACTCGTTCGCCTCCTCCCTGGTTATAACATATCTCCCTTTTGTCTGAAAGTCAAAGAAAGCAGGAGCAGGGAGAGCAACATGGATAGTGTGACGCCTGTCAAAGATTAGTCCATACTGGAGAGGTTGTTCCTTCCTCTCAATAAACTGGTGGTGAACCATAGCATTATAATCTAAATAAGCAGGAGGTACCTCAATATCATTTCCACGTATAGGTATACCGAGATAGTTAGCTACACGAGTTGCATAAATTGCACCCAATAAATCTCCAGTTGAACAATTAAGATGCAACCTACGTGCAACAATAGCCCCCAAGTTATATTGTCTATCTCCTAATACAGCACTCTTGAGAACACTCAGGTCGGGAACACACAAGTGACATGCTTCATCCTTACCATTAATGCATCTACCTATAAAGAGAGCAAAATAATGTATGGCAGGAAAATGAATGCTCCCTATGGTAGCTTGCGTGATTTCCCTAGATTCCCCCACAGTTATACTAGCAAGAAAGTCTTTATATTCAGATTTGCGAGGCTCACTAGCACTACCCCACTACGGGAGTTTACAAGTAGTATTAAAATCCTCTAAATCCATTGTATAATATTTATCATAAAGATCAAAGAGGACCATGTGAGAATTGCGTGAGGATGTGAATTTAAACCTTCTGACAAAGGAGTCAGTTAGTTAGTAATATAGGGGGCACTTATCTGACACGAAGTCCTCGAGTTCAGCACTACGCACATACGTGTCAAATTCCTCCTTAATTCCTGCTTGGACCATAAAATCATACGAGGGCCATTCACAAGGCCGCACTTGAGCTTCTCTTGGTAGTTCATGGTCTGGCTCACGTATCGTGGGCCTGGGTCCTTGCTTCCTTGAGGAACCATCTTGGTACATTTTTCTAAATATATTTCTTGCTCTGGAAAATTTCTGAAAAATTTTAGTAACTCAAAATAAAAGTGAACCAAACTCAACAAGATTGATAGAAACCTCTCCCACAAGTGCCCAGAGGCCATATCATGCATTAAAACTACTTTTGACCGCATAAATTTGACATGCAAGCTCAAGGACAGGGTCATCTAAGCAGCAAAAATTTGCAATAAATAAAGCACTATAACAAAAACTAATTGAATCATTGGAGGAGTCACATATCGAAGAACAATCCCCCAAAGCAGTTTTGTGAATGGAGCTTTGAGCAAGGAGATCAAAAATGGTAGCAAGATGAGCTAGAACACGAGTTTGAGCTGGTGGGTGATTTTTTCTGGAGCAAGACGAAGTGTGTGGGTGCAAGGATAAGTGGAGGGGACCCGCGTGGGGTCCACGAGGCAAGGGGCACGCCTAGGGGGTAGGGCGCGCCCTCCACCCTCGTGGGCACGTGGTGGGTCCCATTTGGTGTGTTCTTAGTGCCAATAATTCTCAAATATTCTAGAAAAAATCATATTAAATTTTCAAGGCATTTGGAGAACATTTATTTTCGGGGTATTTTTTATTGCAAGGATAACTCAGAAAACAGACGGAAAATACTATTTTTTCTTTATTTAATCTAAATAACAGAATGTAAAAAGAGGGTACACAGAGTTGTGTTTTCTAAATTCATCCATCTCATGCTCATCAAAAGGAATTCACTAACAAGGTTGATCAAGTCTTGTTAACAAACTCTTTCTGAATAACATGAAACCGGAGAATTTTCAAATAACACTATGTTACCTCAACAGGGATATGCATGTCCCCAACAATAAGAATATCATAATTCTTCTTGACAGTAGGAAGAGGACATTCAAAACCTCCAATAGTTTTTGTTGAAATTTTTTCAATAGAATTGATACTGTGGACTTGAGGTTGTTTCCTCAGAAAGTGTACCGTATGCTCATTACCATTAACATGAAAAGTGACATTACCTTTGTTGCAATCATAACAGCCCCTACAGTATTCAAAAAGGGTCTACCAAGGATAATCGACGTACTATCGTCCTCAGGAATATCAAGAATAACAAAGTCCGTTAAAATAGTAACGTTTGCAACCACAACTGGCACATCCTCGCAAATACCGACATGTATAGCAGTCGATTTATCTGCCATTTGCAAAGATATTTTAGTAGGTGTCAACTTATTTAAATCAAGTCTACGACATAAAGAGAGAGGCATAACACTAACACCGGCTCCAAGATCACATAAAGCAGTTTGAACATAGTTTCTTTTAATGGAGCATGGTATAGTTGGTACTCCGGGATCTCCGAATTTCTTAGGTATTCCACCCTTAAAAGTATAATTAGCAAGCATGGTGAAAATATCAGCTTCCAGTATCTTTTTCTTATTTGTAACAATATCCTTCATATACTTGGCATAAGGATTCATTTTAAGCATATCAGTCAACGCATACGCAAAAAGAGAGATCTAATCATTTCAGCAAAGTGCTCAAAATTCTCATCATCCTTTTTCTTGGATGGTTTAGGAGGAAAAGGCATGGGTTTCTGAACCCATGGTTCTCTTTCTTTATCGTGCTTCCTAGCAACGAAGTCTCTCTTTTCATAACGTTGATTCTTTGATTGTGCGTTATCAAGATCAACGGTAGGTTCAATCTCTACATCATTGTCATTGATAGGTTAAGCATCAACATGAACATCATCATTAACATTATCACTAGGTTCATGTTCATTACCAGATTGTGTCTCAGCATCAGAAATAGAAATATCATTGGGATGCTCAGGTGTGTTAGCAACAGGTTCACTAGAAGCATGCATAGTCCTATCATTTTTCTTTTTCTTCTTCTTAGAAGAACTAGGTGCATCAACATTAATTCTCTGAGAATCTTGCTCAATTCTCTTAGGGTGGCCCTCGGGATACAAAGGTTCCTGAGTCATTTTGCCCCCTCTAGTCACAACTCTAACAGCATTATCATTTTTCTTATTATTTAATTCATTGAGCAAATCATTCTAAGCTTGAAGTACTTGTTCTACTTGAGTGGTAACCATAGAAGCATGTTTACTAATAAGTTTGAGTTCACCCCTAACACTAGCCATATAATCATGCAAGTGTTCAATCATATAAGCATTACGTTTTAATTGTCTCCCAAAATAAGCATTGAAGTCTTCTTGATTAACCATAAAATTATCAAACTCATCTAAGCATTGGCTAGCAAACTTAGTAGGCGGGATTTCAGCTTTATCATATCTATAGAGAGAATTTACCTTTACTACCTGTGTCGGGTTATCAAGACCATGTATTTCTTCAATAGGTGGTAAATTCTTAACATCTTCAGCTTTAATTCCCTTTTCTAACATAGATTTCTTTGGCTCCTACATATCTTCAGGACTAAGAAATAGAATACCCCTTTTCTTCGGAGTTGGCTTAGGAGTTGGTTCAGGAAGTGTCCAATTATTTTCAATAGTCAACATATTATTTAATAGTAATTCAGCTTGATCAACACTTCTTTCCCTGAAAACACAACCAGCACAACTATCCAGATGGTCTCTGGAAGCATCGGTTAGTCCATTATAAAAGATATCAAGTATTTCATTTTTCTTTAGAGGATGATCAGGCAAAGCATTAAGTAATCGGAGAAGCCTCCCCCAAGCTTGTGGGAGACTCTCTTCTTCAATTTGCACAAAATTATATATTTCCCTTAAGGCAGCTTGTTTCTTATGAGCAGGGAAATATTTAGCAGAGAAGTAATAAATCATATACTGGGGACTACACGCACAACCAGGATCAAGGGAATTAAACCATCTTTTAGCATCACCCTTTAATGAGAATGGAAATAGCTTAATGATATAATAATAGCGAGTTTTCTCAT
The DNA here is from genome assembly GCF_003073215.2 of Triticum urartu. NCBI lineage: Eukaryota > Viridiplantae > Streptophyta > Magnoliopsida > Poales > Poaceae > Triticum > Triticum urartu. The sequence goes on from NC_053028.1 coordinate 585,800,119, forward strand.
CATTAGTGAACAGGGTGGCTATATCATTTAATTTAGTAAGATGTGCCACAACAGTTTCAGATTCATAGCCATAAAAAGGATCAGACTCAACCAAAGTAATTATCTCAGGGTCGACAGATAAATCATAATCCTTATCGGAAATACATATAGGTGAAGTATTAAAAGTAGGGTCATATTTCATTCTAGCATTCAAAGAATTTTCTTTAAGCTTACTAGTAATTTCTTAAGATCATATCTATCATTGCAAGCAAGAAAGTCTCTAGTAGTTTCTTCATCCATAACATAACCCTCAGGAACAACGGCAATTCATTTCTAGGGGGAGAATCTTCATCATCACTTTCATCAAGATTATTAGTTTCAATAATTTCATTCTCTCTAGCCCTAGCAAGTTGTTCATCAAGAAATTCATCTAGTGGCACAGTAGTATCAAGCATAGAAGTAGTTTCATCATAAATATCATGTAAAGCAGAAGTGGCATCACTAATAACATGCAACTGATCAGCATCAATAGCATGTGTAGGTGTCGCAAGTTTACTCGAAATAGAAGGTGAATCAAGTGCAGAGCTAGATAACAGTTCCTTACCTCCCCTCTTAGTTGAGGGAAAAATCTTGGTTCTTTGATCTCTCAAGTTCTTCATAGTCATCAGCAGATATAAATCCCAAGTGACTCCAAGAATAGATCTATGCTCCCCGGCAACGGCGTCAGAAAATAGTCTTGATAACCCACAAGTACAGGGGATCGCAACAGTTTTCGAGGGTAGAGTATTCAACCCAAATTTATTGATTCGACACAAGGGGAGCCAAAGAATATTCTCAAGTATTAATAGTTGAATTGTCAATTCAACCGCACCTGAAAGACTTAATATCTGCAGCAAAGTATTTAGTAGCAAAGTAATATGATAGTAGCGGTAACAGTGGCAAAAGTAACGGAAGCAGTTTTGTAGCAAGCGTAACAGTGGCAACGGAAAAGTAACTAAGCAAAGATCAATATATGAAAAGCTCGTAGCGATGGATCAGTGATGGATAATTATGTCGGATGCGATCACTCATGCTACAGTTATAACATAGGGTGACACAGAACTAGCTCGAGTTCATCAATGTAATGTAGGCATGTATTCCGAACATAGTCATGTGTGCTTATGGAAAAGAACTTGCATGACATCTTTTATCCTACCCTCCTGTGGCAGCGAGGTCCTATTGGAAACTAAGGCATATTAAGGCCTCCTTTTAATAGAGTACCGGACCAAAGCATTAACACATAGTGAATACATGAACTCCTCAAACTATGGACATCACCGGTAAGTATCCCGATTATTGTCACTTCGGGGTTAACGGATCACAACACATAATAGGTGACTATAAACTTGCAAGATAGGATCAAGAACTCACATATATTCATTAAAACAAAATAGGTTCAGATCTGAAATCATGGCACTCGGGCCCTAGTGACAAGCATTAAGCATAGAAAAGTCATAGCAACATCAATCTTAGAACATAATGGATACTAGGGATCAAACCCTAACAAAACAAACTCAATTACATGATAAATCTCATCCAACCCATCACCGTCCAGCAAGCCTACGATATAATTACTCACACATGGCGGTGAGCATCATGAAATTGGTGATGGAGGAAGGTTGATGATGACGATGGTGACGGATTCCCCTCTCCGGAGCCCCGAACGGACTCCAGATCAGCCCTCCCGAGAGAGTTTAGGGCTTGGCGGCGGCTCCGCATCTTAAAATGCGAAGAATCATTCTCTCTGATTTTTTTCTCCCCGAACGTGAATATATGGAGTCAGGATGGACGTCGGTGGAGCATCAGGGGGCCCACATGGCAGGGGGGCGCGCCCAAGGGGGAGGCGCGCCCCCCACCCTCATGGATAGGGTGTGGGCCCCCTAACGGTGATTCTTTCGCCAGTATTTTTTATATATTCCAAAAATATTCTCCATTGATTTTCAGGTCATTCCGAGAACTTTTATTTCTGCACAAAAATAACACCATTGCAATTCTACTGAAAACAGCGCGAGTCGGGTTAGCTCCATTCAAATCATTCAAGTTAGAGTCCAAAACAAGGGGAAAAGTGTTTGGAATAGTAGATACGATGGAGACGTATCAACATGTAATGAGGAACAACCAAATTGAGCCTTATAAAATGGAAAAACTAAAATTTTGAGATAAGTGTAACACCCGAATAATTATGCTATAGTAATCCCATGCTAATGATGCCACGTCACCGCGATTACTGTTGTTAAGCTTGCGATGATTCAATCATGTTCATATTCAAAATTTAAAATTAAAAAAAGACAAAAGTAAATAAAAGAAGGGGAAAGCAAAAAAAACGGCCACACCCCCAGCCCGCCTGGGCTTCGGCCAACTTTGCCTCAGCCAAGCCGGCCGGCCCAACCCCACGTGCCTACTAACCCCCTGGAGGCCGAAACCCTAGCATCACCCCACTCCCCCGATACCCTTCTAGATCGGGGCTCGACCGCGTCGCCCTGCCCCTGGCGCCCGTGGATGCCCATTGCCATCGCTCCACGCCGGTGCCGCCCCGACGGGCCACCTCGCTGCTAGCAGGACTACCCCGCCCCGCCTCTCCATCACCGGTCACCGTCGAGCCGCGCCGACCCCGATACCCTGCAAACGGGGTGAGCTGCACCCCCCTCCTCCCACTCTCTGCCTCGCCATGCCGTTCGCCGCGCACGCGGACGCGCCGCGCCCTACGCGACCATGTGCGCTGCTGCTTGCCCACGGCCAGTGGCGAATCAATTGGGCAGGCTTTAATAGGCTTGAGCCTGCCCTCTAGCTATGCAAAAGATTTTTTTTATAGTTAATAGTACGTGTTTCTAGTAGTATTCTAGCAAACTTTAACCTTGTCTGCACAAAAGAGTTTAGAGTTCATGAGTTTTTTAAATCATTAACTTTGAGCCTGCCCTTGATTTTCTTACAAGATTCGCCACTGCCCACGGCCGCCCGCGGCCACCCTGTTGTGCTCGCCGCTCCCCACCTTGGCTTCGCCTAGCGCCACTGGGCCGCGCACGCCTCCCCGTCGCCACACGCCACTGCCCCCGCGAACTGCTTCCCCCTGTAGTCCCCCCCCGAGCGCCTCACCGCGACCACGCTCGCATGTGCCTGCGCACCGGCCTACCCCTTCCTCCAGCCGCGGTTCTGCTCCGCCAGCGCCGCCGCCGCCTGTGCAGACCTGGTGTTGCCGCCGCCGCCCGCCTGCGCCGCATCGTCCATGGCTGCCGCTACCAGGTGCCGCTCGCCTCCGCCCTCGCTCGCCGCACCCGGCAGGCGCCAGCCACTGCACGCCCCGCGCCGTCCCACTGCGCCCCACTGCCCCGCCCCGGTCGCCACGCCCGCGGCCACCTCGGCGCCAGGCGCCCAGCCGCGCCTGCTCGGCCCTTCCCGGGTCGGGCACTCATAGCGCCCCTATGCGCGTAACCACGCACCCGCTAAGGCCCCATGGGCCTATGACACGTGAGGCCCGCACCGAGAAAACGAATTAAAAAAAGAATTTTAAAAAATATATTAATAAAAATAGTTAATTAACTAACTAATTAATTAGAAGGTAATTAATTATTTAACTTAATTAACTCTATTTTATTACCCTAATTAACTATATTTTATTACCCTAATTAACTATGTTAGCTAATTAAAACTGTTTAATTAATTTGTGCCTATGACAAACGGACCCCGGCTGTCAGGTTGACCAGTCAACATCCCGTTGACTGCTGACATCACTCTGACCTCATGCTAACAACATTTTTTTTTCATTTTCTGTCGAACTTAATAATTAATAATAATTTTAGGAAATTGATAGAACTTTTGTAATTCGTAGAAAATAAACTGTAGCTCGGATTAAAAAGTTTTATACATGAAAGTTGCTCAGAACGATGAGACCAATCCGAATACGTGGTTCGTTCGTCTTCCGCACGCCCCTAGAATAGCGAACATGGAACCGTCCTCCTCCGGTTCGTTTGCCCGAAAACTGCAAACTTCGGGAAAACATTCCCGGATGTTTCCCCCTTTGCCGGTATCGTGTAGCACTGCGTTGGAATACCCCTAGCACTGCTTATTGCTTGCCATGTATATGTTTCCTCTATATTTACTATTTCTTACCCCTCTTTTCTCTGGTATACCGCGAGACCGATGTCAATGCTCCCATGATCGACTACACCACCGACGACTCCTTCTTCTTATCTGAGCAACCAGGCGAGCTCCCCTTAGATCACCCCGATATCGCCCATTCCATTCTCTCATGCTTGCACTAGATTTTTATATTGTAATTGATTGCTTCTATTCTGATGCATAGCCTGCTTTTGTACCTGTCATTGTACCTTAGCTGCTTATCCTAAACTGCTTACACTACTGCAGGATGTTGCTAACGCGACACTACGATCAGAGACCCTTCGACGAAACTGTGTGCGATGCCATAATAGCAAACGGTGGTGTAAAAAACCGTCAAAAAGGTGCAAAACATTTGTGATGAAGGATGCATCAAACACGGTTCAGATTTTAGTTGCGTGTGCAATGCAGGGCATACGGTTCAATTCAATCAACCGTTTGCGATGAGGAGGAACAAAAGAAACGGATAGATAGATGATGGTGTGTGTGATGTACAACATACGGTTCACTCGGACGAACTGTTTGTGATTAGGCAACAAAAAAGAAACGGTCAGCCAGATCAAGGTGTGTGCGATGTACAACATACGGTTCACTCGGATGAACTATTTGCGTTAAGACATGGCAACAGAAACGGTTCAACTTAACAAGATGTGTGTGACACGCGGCAAACAGGTATGTAATCAGAAATGTGTGCGAAGGCCGATAATAACACAGACGGTTGCTTCTAATAAGACGTATGTGACATGCTCTATCTACACAACATCTATTGGCCATTGGGGCGGCGGGTGATCATCTGGATACGCCATAAGGATGTGAAGAGGCATCTTATATCAGCAAGGACAAGCTGTTCCACCAGTAGCTCATGTAAGAGAACTCTCATGTTAAGTGTGCTTAGGCTGAAGCAGCCATCAAACGGGTGACTGGATGGGAAATTCTGTTGATGTTAAATTAACTGATAGGATGGGTCGTATTTGTCAAATTAAACGAATGATACGACCCATCCCATGAGTTAATTTAACCTCGAGGTCCTTGTTTTTTATTTTTTAACACCTGTTAAAGAAGGTCTACCGCATTACTTTTTGACAATGTATGATATGTGGCATACAGTTGATCCATCCGACCTGTTTGTGATGGAATAAGCCATGTGTGTTGTCGGCAAACGCTTGCTAGTATTCAACCATTTGCGATTGATGAATTGGGTTCGCTAGTGTGGTCTGTGTTCATCTGATCATCATCTACTTCTTGTGCTAGCTCGATGTTCCTTCTATGCTAAGTTTCCATTAATTGATGGCGTTTTATGAACACGCCACCGTTTCCCGCCATTTCCTCACCTGTTTCCCGCTACCTAGCTATATTGCGCATAAACCTAGGCGGCACGCGACGCACGGAGGCGACACACGCAGCCTGTAGCACATCCAACTTTTTCAAGCATGCCAACCCACCAAAGCGCCACCTCTACCATCAACCTCGTCGACGAGGAAAACGACCAGAAACCACGGCCCGTCGAGGCTGAGGCGCTCCCCGGCAACGTGATGGACGACGCTGTGATGCGCGTCAACGCCAGGGTTGAGCAGACGTTTGGCACATCGTGCTTGAGCGCCGCGGATCAAGATAGGCATGTCAGCGCCAACAGGCTGCAGCTCGCCGCACAACATGATCGATGGCGCGCCGCATAGCAAGTTAGGCGCGTCTGATAACGCACAAGTATAGGGGATCGCAACAATTTTCGATAAGTAAGAGTGTCGAACCCAACTCTACGCACGCTTGATGTTCTCTTTACCTAGAACAAGTATGAAACTAGAAGTACTTTGTAGGTGTTTTTGGATAGGTTTGCAAGATAATAAAGATTACGTAAATAAAAAGTAGGGGCTTTTTAGATAAAGACACAACAAAGTTAGTTTTAGTAAAGAGCTTTTTGTTACGAGAAAGTTATTTGTCCCTAGGCAAATGATAACTAGACCGGTAATCATTATTGTAGTTTTATTTGAGGGAGAGGCATAAGCTAACATACTTTCTCTACTTGGATCATATGCACTTATGATTGGAACTCTAGCAAGCATCCGCAACTACTAACGATTATTAAGGTAAAACCCAACCATAGCATTAAAGTATCAAGTCCTCTTTATCCCATACGAAACAACCCCCTTACTCGGGTTTGTGTTTCAGTCACTCACGCAACCCACTATAAGCGAATCATAAACGTATTGCAACACCTACAGTGGGAATTCCTCACGCTTGCACGACACGGAGAGCACCATAGGACAGCCCCAATAATAGAACCTGCAACTCAAACCAATCACGATCATCAAATAACCCATAGGACAAAACGGATCTACTCAAACATCATAGGATAGCCATACATCATTGGGAAATAATATATAGCGTTGAGCACCATGTTTAAGTAGAGATTACAGCAGGTAAGAGAGAGGTTACACCGCTGCATAGAGGGGGGAAGAGTTGATGATGATGGCGGTGAAGTTGTTGGTGAAGATTGCGGTGATGATGATGGCCATGGCAGCATTCCGGCGCCACCGGAAGAGAAGGGGAGAGGGTTCCCCTTCGTCTTCTTCTTCCTTGACCTCCTCCCTAGATGAGAGAAGGGTTTCCCCTCTGGTCCTTGGACTCCATGGCGTGGGAGGGGCGAGACGCCCTCCGAGATTGGATCTGTCTCTCTGTCTCTCTGTTTCTGCGTTCTCAGATTCTACCCTTTCACCATTTCTTATATTCCCGGAGATCCGTAACACCGATTGGGTTAAAATTTTAACACGGTCTCTATCCGAATATTAGCTTTCTTGCAGCGAAAGAAGGGGACCAACCGCCTTATGGGGTGGCCACGAGGGTCAGGGGCGCGCCCGGGGGGTGGGGTGCGCCCCCCTGCCTCGTGCCTCCCTTGGGAACCGTCTCGCATGGATTTTTCTTCCCGAAAATCATATATATTCCAAAAAAAATCTCCGTCAGTTTTTGTCCCGTCTGGACTCTGTTTGATATGGATATTCTGTGAAACAAAAAACATGCAACAAACAGGAACTGTCACTGGGCACTAGATCAATATGTTAGTCCCAAAAATAGTATAAAAAGTTGCCAAAAGTATATGAATGTTGTAGAATATTGGCATGGAACAATGAAAAATTATAGATACGACGGAGACGTATCAGCATCCCCAAGCTTAATTCCTGCTCGTTCTCGAGTAGGTAAATGACGAAAAAGATAATTTTTGATGTGGAATGCTACCTAGCATAATCTTAATCACATATCTAATCATGGCATGAATATTAAGATACGAGTGATTCAAAGCAATAGTCTATCATTTGACATAAAAACAATAAAACTTCAAGCCTACTAATAAAGCAATCATGTCTTTTCAAAATAACATGGCCAAAGAAAGTTATCCCTACAAAATCATATAGTCTGGCTATGCTCCATCTTCACCACACAAAATATTCACATCATGCACAACCCCGATGACAATCCAAGCAATTGTTTCATACTTTTGACGTTCTCCAACCTTTTCAACTTTCACGCAATACATGAGCGTGAGCCATGGAGATAGCACTATAGGTGGAATAGAATGGTGGTTGTGGAGAAGACAAAAAGGAGAAGATAGTCTCACATCAACTAGGAGTATCAACGGGCTATGGAGATGCCCATCAATAGATATCAATGTGAGTGAGTAGGGATTGCCATGCAACAGATGCACTAAGAGCTTTAAGTGTATGAAAGCTCAGACTGAAAATTAAGTGGGTGTGCATCCAACTTGCTTGCTCATGGAGACTCGGGCGTTTGAGGAAGCCCATCATCGGAATATACAAGCCAAGTTCCCACTAGTATATGAAAGTGATAACTCAAGAGACTCTCTATATGAAGAACATGGTGCTACTTTGAAGCACAAGTGTGGTAAAAGGATAGTAACATTACCCCTTCTCTCTTTTTCTCTCATTTTTTGTTTTTTTGGTGGGCTTCTTTCGCCTCTTTTTTTATTTCGGCTTCTTTGGCCTCTTTTACTTATTTTTAAAGTCCGGAGTCTCATCCCAACTTGTGGGGGAATCATAGTCTCCATCATCCTTTCCTCACTTGGGCAATGCCACTAGTAGAAAAAGGGTCAAATGTGAAGCACATTAGTGCCGGTTTGAATTTGAGCTGGCACTAATGTGACCAATAGTGCCGGTTCCAACGGCTAGGAGGGTGGGCATCATTAGTACCATTTCGTGGGCAACCTTTAGTACCGGTTCATGCCACGAACCGGTACTAATGAGGCCAGTGCGGCTGTGGTCAGGATGGGGCCCCACGAAGACCTTTAGTACCAGTTCATGGCATGAACCGGTACTAGAATTTCTTAGTAAGCTGATTTTTAGTCCCACCTCACCAAGAGAGAGGCAGTATGAGCGGTTTATAAGCCGTGAGTGCAGAGACAATGACGAAGAGGCGCAATGCTCACCTGCACGTTGATTAGCTTCAAGCCTTTCAGAATAGCGTAGATTGTACTGAGCTATGTGCAGTGCGGTCTACACTATTCCGAAAGGCTTCAAGCAAATTAACCAGCATTGCACCTCTTTTTTATTTTTAATAACTTATTTGAACTCCAGACTTCTTTTGTGTTCAGTATGAAGCATTCAAGGCGACGTCATCAATTTCCAACATGTTCTGACATCATTTGATGTTTTTCGGTCATTTACCTAATTGTTTAGAGAGCTAAATGACCGTGAAATTGAAAATCACTACAAAATGAATTCTGAAAATGTTGAAACTTGGCATGGTATCATCATTTCACCCGCATAGCATGTGCGAAAAAGTAGAGAGGGTCACAGCAAAAACTGGACGCACTTCGTGTACAAACTGGACAAACTCTTTCGGAGTATCAGGGTTTCGGACGAGAACTCATCTGTTACACGGGCACTTCAATGTTTTTTAAACTTATTTGAACTCCGGACTTCTTTTGTGTTCAGTATGTAGCATTCAAAGCGACGTCATCAATTTCCAACATGTTCTGACATCATTTGTTGTTTTTCGGTCATGTACCTAATTGTTTAGAGAGCTAAATGACCATGAAATTGAAAATCACTACAAAATGAATTCTGAAAATGTTGAAACTTGGCATGGTATCATCATTTCACCCGCATAGCATGTGCAAAAAAGTAGAGAGGGTCACGGCAAAAACTGGACGCACTTCGTGTACAAACTGGACAAACTCTTTCGGAGTATTAGGGTTTCGGACGAGAACTCATATGTTACACGGGCACTTCAATGTTTTTTAATCTTATTTGAACTCCGGACTTCTTTTGTGTTCGGTATGTAGCATTCAAAGCGACGTCATCAATTTCCAACATGTTCTGACATCATTTGTTGTTTTTCGGTCATTTACTTAATTGTTTAGAGAGCTAAATGACCGTGAAATTGAAAATCACTACAAAATGAATTCTAAAAATGTTAACTTGCAATGGTATTATCATTTTGGAGTATCAGAGTAGAGAGGGTCACAAAAAAACTACTCAGAAATAAATAGAAGAAAATAAATAAAGGAGAAAAGAAAAAAACTATTCAAAAAATTACTCAAAAATAAATAGAAGAAAATAAATAATGCAGAAAAGAAAAAAAACTATAAAAAATTACTCAAAAATAAATAGAAGAAAATAAATAATGCAGAAAAGAAAAAACTATATAAAAATTTTGTTGGGGCGCTGCCCAGTGGGCCTGCCAGACCTAGGGTGTGCAAATGCAGGCCTAGAAGGGCCAGCAGACTCACAGGGCAGCGCGCCCTATTTAGGCCAAGAAGACAGATATATAGAGAAGCTCGAAGGAGCAGCCGCGGCTGGGTTTATAAACCAGTGCGGCTGCCCTTCGCTAGGCGAGGTGGGACTAAACATCGTGCACCGCAGGTGGCAGCGCACAATCATTAGTACCGGTTGGTGGCTCCAAACGGTACTAATGATTGGGCCTTTAGTACTTGTTCGTGGCACGAACCGGTACTAAAGGGGCCGTTTCCCGCCCCTTGGCCTGGCGAAAATTGGCCTTTAGTACCGGTTGGTGGCTCCAACCGGTACTAAAGGCCACTCCTATATATATGGCATTTACGAAAAATTCAGTTTCATCGACCACCACTTCTTCTCGATCCAACTTCTTCGCCGCGCCCGTCGCCCATCGCGCGCCGCCCTTGCCGCCCCCGCCGCCCGTTGTCGCCGTCACCGCCATCCCCCCGCCACCCGTCGTCGCCGTCACTGCCGTCGCCCCCGCCACCCGTTGTCGCCGTCACCGCCGTCACCCCCGCCGCCCGTCGCCGCCGCCTCGCCCGCCGCCCGTCCCCGTCGCATCGCCCGCGCCGCCGCCCGTATGCCGCCGCCCCCTGCTCGTACACACACACACACACACATACACACACAAAGACACACACACACACACTGTTTTTACTTATTTTCAAATTTTTGTTGTTTAGATTTATGTTAGATAAATTACGTAGATAATAATGTTAGAATGTTAATGCATGTTAGATGAATTATATGGAAAAGATGTTAAATATTAATGTCAATTGTAGATGAATTAGAACAAGTTGAACTAGTTGAATTAGTATACCTAGATATTAATTAGGTATATATATATGAGATTTGAACTAGTTGAATTAATATAACTAGTTTATTTTTAGTATGAAAATCAATAGAACAAGTTTATTTTTAGTAAGAAAATTTAGGTATATATTTAATTTAGTTATATGAGAGTTCATTATCTAATTAACATTTCATTATATAGAACTACCTACCTTATTTTTAGTAAGAAAATTAATAGAACTAGTTTAGTTGAATTAGTTGAATTAATTAGTTGAACTAGTTAGTTGAATTAGTTCAATTAATTAGGTATATTTTTCATAAGTGCTTAGTTGAATTAGTTCAATTAATTAGTTGAACTAGTTGAATTAACAGAATTAGTTGAATTAATAGAACTAATAAGTGTTTAATGTTTCACCTATGAACATAGGAATGTCATCTGACGACGAACACGATTTCATTATGTGCGAATACTGCAAAGACCAGCGCGGCCTATGCGGCAGAAATTTTCTAGTTGATGATAGACGCTTTCAGCATCAAGCTGGATGAGAACTTCGAAGTGGATACAGTAAGTCACAACAACATGTCTTTTTTTTGTAATTAAGCATGACTTATGCTTCATTTGCTTCAACTTTTAATTTTAATTTTTCACTATTCTACTAGCGTATCCCCTGCCATGCAAGAATTTTTGTCTTGGATAAGATAGGTTTCAGTCCTAACGAAACTATGGAGGTAAAAAGAGTTTACTTGAAGACCGAGCATGGTTATACCTTCAACGTCAAATTATACAATGCAGACACATACACCTATTTTGAATGCAAAACTTGTCAAGCACTATGCAAGGCTTATGCATTTGAGCCTGATATGGTTATCACCTTTGGTATTCGTCCGGAAGATGATATTGAAGGTAGTAGAGACATTTGGGTCGATGTGCAGACGCCTCCAGTTCTACCATTATGTGAGTTTCTCAACCATATTTATTTCTTTGATATGAGATTATTAGAACCAGTTGAATAATTAATAGATCTCAATTTATATTGACATCTTACTTCCAATCGCAAACATGTCCGGCGCTTGGTAGACAGGACCGTCCACTGTCTCGGGGCTGAACTAAACTGCGAGGAGACAAGTCATTATGTTTCATGGCTTGAGGATCTTGATGCTGTCAAGACAAATTTATTTCCTGCACTTAGAAATGTTAGTACTCAAAACGTGCGACCAATAATGTTCGTACTGAACTACGGTCACATATATTTAGGGAAGATGGTAAGATTTCTACTATTTCTCCTCAGTGCATCTTTTGCATACATTATTTTTTAAGCTAAACTTCATTGCTAAGTATGTTACTATACGATGTTCTTCAACAGGGACTCCCGATGAATGTTGTGCCTGATTGGATCGAGACTAAAGTTACCATGAATATTGTTAGCTTACGGCCAAGATATCCTACAATGTACTTTAGTGCATTCAGGATTTCTAATAGCGAGGAATGCTTAATAGTAAAAGACTGGAGCAAAATTGTGAACGATCACAGAGAAGTACTAGGGGGCATCAATCAGAAGCGCAACCCACGATTAGGAGACAGGTTCATCTGCATTCTCCAATATGATGAATCAGCAAAGCTATACATGTTCTATGCTATTTTACCTGAGAGGGAGCAATAGGAGTGATTACTTAGCTAGTTCATGCTCTTAGTACTTGTCCTCTCATGTCCGTGTTCTTCATCCTAAACTTAATCTCAAAGAGTGATTTGCTTTTGTGGTGTTATGAACGCTTATAATATCATTACCATGTTGAACTCGATGATATCTTTGCTATGAAAACCGTTAGTGATGATATATATGATGCAAGAGTTTTTATATTAATATGATGATGATGATGATGATGAGTTATTATATCATTTATGAAAGAAATTGCATATTAGTTTCAACTGGATGGATTCTAGCTAAGTGATCAAGTATATGCCATATCCATATTACCTCGATCACTTAATTAGGTGATCAGGTATATATAATATGGATATGACATATACTTGATGACTTAGCTAGGATCCACGCATCCAGTCAAACTAATCTGCGGTACATTCACCTAATGATTTAACAACTCTTTATAATGTAAAACAATCACTAAATTAAATTGAAAACACAAAATTAAAGTAAAAATAAAAAATAAAACCAAAACACACCCAAACATTTAGTACCGGTTGGTGTTACCAACCGGTATGTAACGCCCAGGACACACCCGTCGGTGGTCGTTACTCCTGGCGGGATCTAGAGTGGCCCCACAGATCAATACTAGTCTTTTCTGCGCACTTTGTCCTCACTCGTGAGCACCCGAGAGCAACTTCCCGGTCGGTCACCCATACTAACACTACTCCAAGCTGAGCACGCTTAATGTTGGAGTTCTGTCCGAATGGGCTCCCGGAAAAGAAGGAATTCCTTATTGATATGAGTAGTCTATCATCCCTAATAAGCCAGGACATCACATACACCCCTACTCAGAGGAACCGACGTCCTCGTCGGGCCACATGAACGTTCCCTCTTGGCACAAACGTCTGTGCTTCCAGTCCGGTACATGAACAACATGACCACGCACCTGTCCGCAACCATCCGTGTAACCACGAGGGTCGGCTCTGATACCAACTTGTAACGCCCCGGACACACCCGCCGGTGGTCGTTACTCCTGGCGGGATCTAGAGTGGCCCCACAGATCAATACTAGTCTTTTCTGCGCACTTTGTCCTCACTCGTGCACACCCGAGAGCAACTTCCCGGTCGGTCACCCATCCTAACACTACTCCAAGCTGAGCACGCTTAACGTTGGAGTTCTGTCCGAATGGGCTCCCGGAAAAGAAGGAATTCCTTATTGATATGAGTAGTCTATCATCCCTAATAAGCCAGGACATCACACGGTACTAATGTCCTACGCGCGCACGGAGCTGCCTCGTGCCACGTGGTGCTGAACCGGTACTAAAGGGGGGGCCTTTAGTGCCCATAATTTAGTTCCGGTTACCGAACCGACACTAAAGGGCCTTACGAACCGGTGCTATTGCCCGGTTCTGCACTAGTGTGCTCCAATAATGATGATCATCACACTTTTATTTACTTACAACTCAATATTACAACTCGATTCTAGAACAAAGATATGACTCTATATGAATGCCTCCGGCGGTGTACCGGAATGTGCAATGATCTAGCGTAGCAATGACATCAAAAATGGACAAGCCATGAAAACATCATGCTAGCTATCTTATGATCATGCAAAGCAATATGACAATGAATGCTCAAGTCATGCATATGATGATGATGGAAGTTGCATGGCAATATATCTCGGAATGGCTATGGAAATGCCATGACAGGTAGGTATGGTGGCTGTTTTGACGAAGGTATATGGTGGGTTTATGGTACCAGCGAAAGTTGCGGGTACTAGAGAGGCTAGCAATGGTGGAAGGGTGAGAGTGCGTATAATCCATGGACTCAACACTAGTCATAAAGAACTCACATACTTATTGCAAAAGTCTATTAGCTATGGAAACAAAGTACTACGTGCATGCTCCTAGGGGGATAGATTGGTAGTAAAATACCATCGCTCATCCCCGACCACCACTCATAAGGAAGACAATCAATAAATAAATCATTCTTCGACTTCATCACATAACGGTCCACCATACGTGCATCCTACGGGAATCACAAAACTCAACACAAGTATTCATACTAATCGACAACTACCCAATAGCATGACTCTAATATCACCATCTTTTTATCGCAAAACTATTGCAAGGAATCAAACATATCATATTCAGTGATCTACAAGTTTTATGTCGGATTTTATGACTAACCATGTGAATGACCAATTCCTATCATCTCTCTAAATAGATATAAGTGAAGCAAGAGAGTTTAATTCTTTCTACAAAAGATATTACCATGCTCTAGCAAATATAAGTGAAGCAAAAGAGCATTCTACAAATGGCGGTTTTCTATGTAAAGGGAAACAGGCAATCCAAACTTCCAATGATATAAGTGAAGCACATGAAGCATTCTATAAAGCCATACTCAAAAGATATAAGTGAAGTGCATAGAGCATTCTATAAATCAACAAAGGACTATCTCATACCAGCATGGTGCATAAAATAAAAGTGAAAACTAAATGCAAAAGATGCTCCAAGATTGCACATATCGCATGAACGAAACGAAACTGAAAACATACCGATACTTGTTGAAGAAAGAGGGGATGCCTTCTGGGGCATCCCCAAGCTTAGACGCTTGAGTCTCCTTGATTATTTACTTGGGGTGCCTCGGGAATCCCCAAGCTTGAGCTCTTGCCTCTCTTCCTTCTTCTCACATCAAGACCTTCTCGATCATCGAACACTTCATCCACACAAAACATCAACAGAAAACTCGGTAAGATCCATTAGTATAATAAAGAAAATCACTACTCTAATAAGTATGGTTGCAAACTAATTCATATTTTGTTCTTGCATTGTAGCTACTGTAATATAACTTTTCCATGGCTTAATCTCACTGATATAAATCGATAGTTTCATCGAAACAAGCAAACTATGCATCAAAAACAGAATCTGTCTAAAACAGAACAGTCTGTAATAATCTGAACATTCACCATACTTATGTTACTTGAAACATTCTGCCAAAATTAGGAAAAATAAATAATATGTATAGAAAGACAGTGCAAAAAGAATCAGAACCATTTGACGTTCCAGTAAAAAATGTAAAATCGCGCACTACAGACAAAGTTTCTGTCCTGCACCGTACAAACCAACAAGCATCTAAAAGATCCTAAATCAAACCTTGGCACATTATTTTTATAATACAATGCAATTGTACAAGGGTATAATATTTTGTTGAAATTTTTTTGTAATCAAGATTCACAAAGTTTCCGTGAGCATGAACAAAGTTCAAGGCTAGCTCCCACTTCAACAATGCTTGTCTTTCTCACTTTTGCTTTTATTTTTGAAAAGTTTCGGGTTCCCCTCTTTATTTTTTTTGTTTTTAAACTATATAAACGCACTCAAAAGAACTAAATGACTCTCTAAAACATCCGGGTTGTCTCACTGGCAGCGCTTTCTTTAAAGCCATTAAGCTAGGCATATAGTGCTCAAGTAGTGAATCCACCCGGATCCCAAGGTATATCAAAGCCAATTTTAATTAGCAATGATTTGGCATTTAGTAGTGGGCACAAAGTAACATATATCATGTAACAACGAAGTCTAACTCTCTTCCTATGCATCGGCATGTCATAAAAGAACAATTCATGCACACATAGTAAAGGTCAATGCATAGTATAAACAATTTCTTGCAATTCTATCGTATTGGAAACATAGAGAGGTGGAGATATAGTTCCTCTCTCATAATAATTGCAAGTAGGAGTAGCAAGCACATGCATGTTATATTCATCAAAATCATCATGTGCAATAGTAAAAGGCAACCCATCAATATAATCCTTAATAAGTGCAAACTTCTCCGATATAGTGTAGTCGGGAGAATTCAAAAAGATAATAGGACTATCGTGCATGGGTGCAATAGCAAAAATTTCATGTTTAACATAAGGAACTATAGCAAGTTCTCCATAAGCATAATTCGTATTGGCATCTTGGCCACAAGCATAGCAAGCATCATCAAAAAGGGATATTTCAAAAGAATCAACAGGATCATAGAAATTATCATAGCATTCATCCTTCGGTAAGCACGAAGGGAAATTAAACAATGTATGAGTTGAAGAGTTACTCTTATTAGAAGGTGGGAACGAGTGATCAATCCGCTCTTCCTCCTTTTGTTCTTTGCTCTCCTCCTCATCTTTTTCATCCAATGAGCTCACAGTTTCATCAATTTCTTCTTCCATAGATTCCTGCAAAATATTAGTCTCTTCTGGGATAGCGGAGACTTTCTGAATAAAAGCATCAATATCGGAATTGTATTCATAATTCTCATAACAATATTTAAGGATAGCTAAATTTTCAGGTCTGTAGACAGCATCATAAAGATTTTCATATTCTTTGAACATAGATTCAATTTCATAAGCACCCATAAAAGCAACAAATTCTTCTATTTGGTCCACATCAAAGTAGTCATATATACGTCTAGCATAAGAAGCCAAAGTTTCATTATCATTAAATTCGCATGAAAAGGGAAGGTGTGGAGCCTTCATCCTAGATCAACAAGTATAGTCATATCTCAAGCATAGTTTCCTAGCATACCAATACAACATATAAATTTGATGCCATAATAGTTTCCCTTTTTGAGTCAAGCGATAATCCCTAAAGTATTCACGCTGATCCAACGTGTCTCCCATTACCAAATTGAGTGGGGTTTTCTCTGGATTATCAAAGTAGTACATAATATCTGTCACATAACGAGTATCGAGGGTTTTAGGAGGTTCCTCATCTCCATGAGCAGCAAGTACACCTAATTGTTTTGGTATTTCGTGTTCCATATCCATAAAAGACAAAGAACAACTAAGAACAACAAATAGAAATTACTTAATGATAAAGCAAACAAGCACACACGAGAATATTCACCCCACGCTATTGCTCCCCGGCAACGGTGCCAGAAAAAGGTCTTGATAACCCACAAGTATAGGGGATCACAACAGTTTTCGTTAAGTAAGAGTGTCGAACCCAATGAGGAGCTAAAGGTAGAACAAATATTCCCTCAAGTTCTATCGACCACCGATACAACTCTACGCACGCTTGACGTTTGCTTTACCTAGAACAAGTATGAAACTAGAAATTCTTTGTAGGTGTTTTTGGATAGGTTTGCAAGATAATAAAGATTACGTAAATAAAAATTAGCGGCTGTTTAGATAAAGACACAACTAAGTTAGTTTTAGTACAGAGTTTTTTGTTATGAGAAAGTTATTTGTCCCTAGGCAAACGATAACTAGACCGATATTCATTATTGCAGTTTTATTTGAGGGAGAGGCATAAGCTAACATACTTTCTCTACTTGGATCATATGCACTTATGATTGGAACTCTAGCAAGCATCCGCAACTACTACTAAAGATTATTAAGGTAAAACCCAACCATAGCATTAAAGTATCAAGTCCTCTTTATCCCATACGCAACAACCCCCTTACTCGGGTTTGTGTTTCAGTCACTGTCGGTGTCAAAACCGGCGGATCTCGGGTAGGGGGTCCCAAACTGTGCGTCTAGTTCGGATGGTAACAGGAGGCAGGGGACACGAAGTTTTACCCAGGTTCGGGCCCTCTCGATGGAGGTGAAACCCTACGTCCTGCTTGATTAATATTGAAGATAAGGGTAGTACAAGAGTTGATCTACCACGAGATCAGAGAGGCTAAACCCTAGAAGCTAGCCTATGGTATGATTGTTGATGTGTATGTTGTCCTACGGACTAAAACCCTCCGGTTTATATAGACACCGGATAGGGTTAGGGTTACATAGAGTCGGTTACAATGGTAGGAGATCTAAATATCCATATCGCCAAGCTTGCCTTCCACACCAAGGAAAGTCCCTTCCGGACACGGGACGAAGTCTTCAATCTTGTATCTTCATAGTCCTGGAGTCCGGCTGAAGGTATAGTCCGGCCATCCGGACACCCCCTAATCCAGGACTCCCTCAGTAGCCCCTGAACCAGGCATCAATGACGACGAGTTCGGCGCGCAAATTGTCTTCGGCATTGCAAGGCGGGTTCCTCCTCCAAGTACTTCAAAGAAGATTTTGCACACAAAAGTAGTGTCCGGCTCTGCAAAATAAGTTTCCACATATTGCCATAGAGAGAATAATATTTACACAAATCTAATCTGCTGACGCACTCCGTAGTGTGACATCACACCACGGCCAAGCTTTTATTCAAACTGTTTAACTGTCCCATCTCAGCGTGTTATGCGAGGCGGTTTCCTTGGCACATCTTGTTAAAGCAGAGATCGTGTCCCCTTATTCCGGGATTCTCATCAATACGGGCGTGGGTAACCCAACCGCTTCTAGGACTCCTAGATTATAGGCAAGTCCAAACGGACACGGAGAGGATGCTTGATATTCACCCTCTTTATAAAGGGGACAAGGCTTTTATTTTTCCCTCCCGTGCTCAATCAAATCCTTCCCCCACCTCGAGCTCAAACGCCCAAAGTTCAGGTCAGGTGCTCCGAACCTTCAGTCATGTTCGGATCTAGCTTTCAAGGCCAATGGGTGCCTTCCTCCATCATGGAAGAGGACATCAAAAAGTTGAGGGAGGCCAGATACCTGACCACCGAGATTTTGCATCGGCTGCCTCCTCGAGGGCAGGCCGTTCCCACCCCCGAACCCAACGAGAACGTCGTGTTCGTCTCCCACTTCCTCCGAGGTCTAGGCCTTGCTCTGGATCCTTTTGTCAGGGGTTTGATGTTTTATTACGGGCTAGACTTCCATGATCTAGCTCCGGACTCCTTTGTTCATATCACGACATTTATTGTCATGTGCGAGGCCTTCCTCCGGGTTACCCCTCACTTTGGCCTCTGGCTCAAGACCTTTGAAGTGAAGCCGAAGATGATTGAAGGGCAACATACAGCGTGTGGAGGTGCCTCAATACGCAGGATGACGGGAGCCCCGTGGCCCAAAGGTTCCATACCAGAGGTGTCTGAATTGTGGCAACGGGAGTGGTTCTATATCACGGCTCCTAGAAGTGCCAAGTGGGCAGCTGCCCCTGTTTTCCGCTCGGGCCCTCCACCACAACTGATGTCATGGATCAGTAGAGGTCTGAGCTGGGGGCCGGCCAAGGACACGCCCATACTGCAAAGCCGCATTCAAGATCTCTTCAATGGAGATTTCAGTTTGGTTGCGGTAATACAAGTTATGCTGGTTCGTCAAGTCCAGCCTTGCAAACGCCGGCCTCTTCGCCTATGGGAGTTCAATCCCGAGGGACCACGTGTCATTCAAGATTTTCTCGGCCTGACGCACGAGGAGATGTACAAGTCATTCTTCGGACCTCAGGTGGAGTGTCTGGAAATCATCGAGGATGTGGGCCTGAGTAGTAACCGCGCCGCCGAATAGGTAAGGTATCCTCCAGCCGAACATACTATCTCTCTTTTTTTACGAAGTTATTTTTTTAGAGTTCGCTTTTTGACCAGGACTGGCTAACAAAGGCGAAGTTGATTCGGTGTTCGGCCCCCCTCCCTGAGGGTTTGGAAAACCCGATATTGGAAAAGATGCTCCAGACCACACCTTGCCCGGAGCCCTTGAAGGAAGATACTGTGGAGGATAATGCGGGCGGACGCGGGCCCCCAACGCTGCCCATTCTAACCGAGGGAGCGAGCGTCTCCATGAAGGAAGACGACCTGAAGAGGAAAAGTCTCCCACAGAGGGTCCTGCCTTGGGGGCGATGTTGCCACACAAAGTCCGCGGGGGGATCAATTCTCCCACGGGTCGTAAGTGACTCGAAATACTTTAATAGTATAGATATGCCATCTTTTTCTTCTGAGAAGATAACCATCGCATATATTTTTGTAGTTCGGGCCTTAGCCCATCTCAAATGAGCTCGTCTTCGGGGGATCTTCTTTCAGAGATGATGGAGAGCGAAATGCCTCCTCCGGACTCCTCCGCTCCGGAAGGGGTGACCCTGAAGTGTCGTCGCGGAGGGCCTCTCCAAGTCCGATGAGGCCAGAAGATAATCCCATTGACCCCCGAAGCTCCCAGTGTCTGGCTCCCGAAGAGAGCAGACAAAAGAGTCCGGCACCGTCTAGTGTGCGATCGGATGTTCTGAGGGAGTTGGTGGGGCGAGTGGCCATCTCAGATGAACACCGTGTGCTGATGAATATGGTGATGGAGAGAATATCGTCCGCCGAAAGCGGATTTCATGAATCTTTTATGAGTCTACTGACAGGCTTTGAGGTACGTAAAAGAATGTATGATAGTCCTGCACATACTAGGTGTGCCCTGTGTAGATAGTAGCCCCTGAGACTCTGGTTGTCGTCGGAAACGACGACGAACAGAGGATCATATTCCCAGGTAATAACCATACTGCCTCTATGTGCAGGTGATGGAAGCTCCAGTGGCTAGCCGGACTAGCGAGTTTGCCCATTTAGAACGGCAGTTGGATGCGGCAGACGCCGACATCGAGCTTGTTAACAAAAGGCTTGACGAGGCACAGGGTGAGTGTCCTTATCTGATAAATGCCACAATAGGGAGAGCAGTATGATGCCAGTATCTTTAATATGTTGTGACTGCAGATGGAGCTGCCACTGTTGAAGCCTTGGGGGCAGAACTTGCCCAAGCCAAGGAACACGCGAGGTTGGGTAATGCGGCTGCTTTGAAGGCGGCCGAATAGTTGCAAGCCGAGAAGGCCGCACATGGCGAGAGCCAAGACAAGATGGCCATGATGGCCAAAGAATTAAAAGCCACCGCCGACGCGTTGCCGGGTTCTTGAAAAGGAAAACCAGGCGAAGGCATTGGACCTTGAGAAGGCTGCTGCGACGAGAAAAGACCACCGCTCTGCTATGAGGGAAAAGTAGGAGGAGCTGCGGGAAGCCGGGATATTGTAGCTGGGAAATCCTTTATGTTGCAGAGGGGGTTCAGAGATCCACGGTATGCCCCTCTAGATCGGCTGTGGAGTTTGGAGGATGTGTATATGGATTTGGCGGCGAGCGCTGCCGATGCGGCCAAGTACTTCCAGGTTCAGACGGACCGTGAAGTAGATCAGCTGTTTTGGAGACAATTCCATTCTCCCAAGCGTCCGCTGTCATTAACTGACCAATTAGCCGAATGGGCCAAACTAATTAGGTTGTCCGGACTCTCCATGAGGTCTGTTGTGGATCAGTTATGGCCGGAAGGGTCAAAACCGAACAGCTATTTCAGCTTGGTGCAGCAGTTACTTGATGTGGTGCCGCGCATTGATGCGATGAAGAGGTCGGCGTGCATAGAGGGCGCACGGATGGCCTTTGCCCGTTTCCAGGCATACTGGGCAGAGATGGATGCTACCAATGTTGCAGCGCGGGATTCGGCCATAGGCCGAAAGGCTGCTGAGCACTACTTTGAAGAAGTTCTTGAGGGTGCCCGTTTGGTAGAGGCCTAGTGCTCAAAAAATATTATGTTTGAGTGATATGTAATCTCATTGTAGGCGAAGTGCTTTTATAGAGCTTGATAAGGCTATTTTTATACTTTTGCCTGAAAGTAATATGATGCCTCCTGGGCGGCCGTTTTTGTATACATGTGTATAACCTGAAAGATTGCAGTCGTCAGCTTCAACCCCCACGCATATAGTGCGGAGGTGCTAGCAAAAACACGCGTTCACACTTAACCCAACGTCTTGGTCCTATTAAGGAGGTGATAGCGGAGCGAGCGAGGCAACCGGACTATAATTCTTTAACACTTTCACTTGGCCATAGGAGTTTGACAGTGGGGCTACTAGATAGCCCCTGGTGGCTCCGTACTCTCCCGATCTTGGGGTGCCTACATGCCTGGCCGGAAAACGGCCCTTCGTTTAGGCGGAGGAATTCTAGCATTCCCATAGGTCATTGAGTGGTTGACCAGTCTCACGCTATATCATGACAGTCAGTTTCGGCTTTCTCTACTGAGGTGCTCGTCCGGATGAACCAGGGCACAATCGTAGTAGTTCTCCTGGTGTTACCTTAGCCGGTAAAGCGGAACGTAAGGCACCAAAACACAGGAGCCGGGCAAACCCAACATTTGACCAAAGACAATGATTCGAAGCTGATGCATATAGGGCCAAACTCGCGACGCCGAACACTCCATAGGGTATTCGGTCTTTGTGGTATAAACCAGGCCTAAATAATGGCCTTTGTAAGAAGCCCCTTGTGTCCAGGTACATGCATTGTTCTGGCATGGCCACATGCCAAGATGTCAGCATCCTTCACAACGGTGGATATGTATCAACAAGAGACAGTAAAAAAGGTTTACGCAGGGTCTTAATCTAAAAAGAATCCTTTGAGCGGGTCCCTGCTGCACGTCTGCGCCTGTGTCTCCGTTGTGCCGTATCCTGGACGGGTGTAGCACGATGATCGTCTGTAAAAGAGAGGAAGTTAAGTGAGAAAGTTGTCGTGCAAAAAGGTGGTTTTTAAAGAAACCATGTATAATTGAAGATGATAAGAAATCGTCACTTGTCTGCGCGCGTTGAGCCCCTTGTATTGACAAATAGGGGTGTGGTCACTTATTCGGTGTAAATAGCGGCGCCGGACTCGATCGCTGGTCTGGACGCCTTTAATGTTCGGCTACCGAGGCAGCCTCACTCTCTTTGGCACGCAGAGAGCGCTTGATATCTTCGTGCACTGTAATGATGCCACGTGGACCGGGCATCTTGAGTGTGAGGGAGGCGTAGTGTGGTATTGCATTAAAGCGAGCAAAAGCTTCGCGTCCGAGAAGTGCTTGATAGCCACTTTGAAATGGAGCGATGTGGAAAGTTAAATGCTCGCGACGGAAGTTATCGAGGGAGCCGAATGTAACATGTAATGAGAGGGAGCCCGTACAATGGGCCCCTGGGCCTGGCGTTACTCCTTTAAAGGTAGTATTGCTATGGAGAATTTGTGTTGGGTCTAGCCCCATCCCGCGGATTGTATCCTGATATATTAGGTTTAGGCTACCGCCGCCGTCCATCAAGACTCGTGTGAAGTGATATCCGGCAATTACTAGGTCTAATACCAGGGCAGCCCATCCTGCGTGTCGGATACTTGCTGAGTAATCGCGATGGTCGAAAGTGATTGTTTGAGACGACCAGTGGCAGGACTTCGCGGTGACAGGCACTTGGGTATATGTTCCTGAGAGCGCCGCGTTGTTTTTTCCCTTGATCACGTGTAACACGTTTACTGTTTTGACTTCTGGTGGGAATTTCTTTTGCTCTGCCGCGTCTTGTTTGGGAGGCTCGTCCTCTTCTGCACTTGGTGTATCCTCCCCCTTGTGTATGGCGTTGAGCTTGCCGGACTGCTTGAAGACCCAACATTCTCTGTGGGTATGATTAGCGGGTTTACCAGGGGTACTATGGATCTGACATACTTGGTCCAGAATTTTGTTGAGGCTGGACAGTTCATCCCTGGTGCCTTTAGGGGGGCGGATTTTGACCTGGCCGAGAGCCTTTGAATCTGGCATTTACTGCCGTGCCCTACATGCTGTTTTCTTTAGTCTGGCGCTTGTTATTGCTGTTGCGCCGTGATTTCCCGTTTCCATCTCTAACTTCAGATGTACTGGGGTCGCTGGTGCTGCATCTGGCTAGCCAGCTATCCTCACCCGCGCAAAAGCGGGGCATGAGGTTTGTTAATGCGGCCATCATTCTCGGCTTATTTTGGCTGAGGTTTCTGGCGAGCCATTCGTCACGGACGCTATGCTTGAAAGCTGCCAAGGCTTCGGCGTCCGAACAGTCGACAATCTGGTTCTTTTTAGTAAGAAACCTGTTCCAAAGCTTTCGGGCTGACTCTCCGGGCTGTTGAGTTATATGACTCAAATCGTCCACATCCGGAGGTCGGACATAAGTCCCTTGAAAATTTGCCCAAAAGGCGTCTTCGAGCTCTTCCCAACTTCCAATGGAGCTTTCGGGGAGGCCTTTGAGCCAGTGACGAGCTGGCCCTTTGAGCTTGAGGGGTAGGTACTTGATGTCATGGAGATCATCTCCTCGAGCCATATGGATGTGAAGGATGTAGTCCTCAATCCAGACCCCAGGGTCTGTTGTTCCGCCGTATGCCTCTATGTTTACGGGCTTGAATCCCTCTAGAAATTCATGGTCCAGCACCTCATCGGTGAAACATAAGGGGTGTGCGGCACCCCTGTAGCTGGGTGTACCACGTTGTTCGAGTGTTTGTTGTGTTGCATTGTATGCTGGGGCACGCTTTTGTGGTCCATAGATGGATCTTGTTGCGCCGTCCTTTGGGTGCGAGCCCTCGCATGGGTCGCGTATTGTATTGTGAGCGGCGTTGTATGGTGCTCTGTGTTGGTAGAGGGGTTGTCTATCCGACCAGGTGGCTGCTTTGATATTTGGTTGTGGGGGGTCTGAGGCCTCCTCATCGAATTCGGGTAGCAGCTTCCGCTTTGGGTAGCTCTTGGAGGGGCGATTGTCGCCATACCTCGCTGCTGTGTTGAGTATTTTGCTCCATCTAATGTGGAGTGTGTCTTGCGCAGCCTTGAGCCTTTGCTTCTGCTTTTTCAGACTCTTCGCGGTGGCAACAAGCCTTTTACGGGCAGTCTGCTGCTCCGGGTGTCTGTCCGGCGTTATGTCGTCCGGACCATTATCCTTGATAGGATTTGTTTGTTCGGTTTTATTATCCGGATTACCGTTGTCCGGCTGCGGTTTGCCCTGCTCCAATGCTGGGTCTGTGTGATTGCTATTTCTGTCGAGGCGGGATTTGGGGCGGCGCTTGCGTCGCTGCTTTGACTGCTTTTCGAGGGAACAAGCCTTCAGTGCGTCCTTCCGCTCCTCGTCGTCATCTTTTCGCGCGTCCACCATGTATACGTCATATGACGGGGTGGCGTTCCAGGGCCCAATAGGCGCTGGTTCTTCCTCGTCTCCTTCATCGGCGTCCATACCATCGATGTTTTCGGAGTCAAAGTCGAGCATGTCGGTTAAATCGTCGATAGTGGCTACAAAGTGGGTGGTGGGTGGGCTTTGAATTTCTTCATCGTCCGAATCCCAACCTCGCTGGCCGCAGTCCGGCCAGGGCTCTCCAGATAAAGAGATATACTTCAGTGACTTCAGAATATCGCCAAAAGGCGAGTACTGAAAGATGTCCGCGGTAGTGAACTCCATGATCGGCGCCCAATCGGATTCGATAGGCCAGGGCGCGCAGGGTTCGGAGTCTGGAAAAGAGTCCGGCTGCTTGGAGTCATGAGTCTCGCGGAGTGCAGGGCTGGTGTTCGGCTCAATCGCCGTTGGGATCGCAGCCCCCGAGGTGGCATCCAACCGCCCATCCTCGATCGACGCAGTTGGCTCCGAATTAGGGACCGATGCCGATGCGGGTGCGGCCTCCAAGGCATTGTTCGGCAGCAGAGCTAGATCATGCTCGTCGGGACAGTGCGGCGTGCTCAGCAGTGGCTCGAATCCGTCGAAGATCAAGTCCCCGCGGATGTCAGCCGTGTAGTTAAAACTTCCGAATCTGACCTGACGGCCAGGGGCGTAGCTTTCGATCTGCTCCAGATGGCCAAGTGAATTGGCCCGCAGTGCAAAGCCGCCGAAGACGAAGATCTGTCTGGGGAGGAAGGTCTCACCCTGGACTGCATCGCTGTTGAAGATCGTAGGGGCCATCGGGCCTAACGGCGACGACACAGAGGAACTCTCAATGGAAGCACCAATGTCGGTGTCCAAACCGGCGGATCTCGGGTAGGGGGTCCCGAACTGTGCGTCTAGGCCGGATGGTAACAGGAGGCAGGGGACACAAAGTTTTACCCAGTTTCGGGCCCTCTCGATGGAGGTAAAACCCTACGTCCTGCTTGATTAATATTGAAGATATGGGTAGTACAAGAGTTGATCTACCACGAGATCAGAGAGGCTAAACCCTAGAATCTAGCCTATGGTATGATTGTTGATGTGTATGTTGTCCTACGGACTAAAACCCTCCGGTTTATATAGACACCTGATAGGGTTAGGGTTACATAGAGTCGGTTACAATGGTAGGAGATCTGAATATCCGTATCGCCAAGCTTGCCTTCCACGCCAAGGAAAGTCCCTTTCGGACACGGGACGAAGT
Source organism: Triticum urartu (assembly GCF_003073215.2). Classification (NCBI taxonomy): domain Eukaryota; kingdom Viridiplantae; phylum Streptophyta; class Magnoliopsida; order Poales; family Poaceae; genus Triticum; species Triticum urartu. Next base: position 585,826,411 of record NC_053028.1, read on the forward strand.
CTTCAATCTTGTATCTTCATAGTCCTGGAGTCCGGCTGAAGGTATAGTCCGGCCATCCGGACACCCCCTAATCCAGGACTCCCTCAGTCACCCACGCAACCCACTATAAGCGAATCATAAACGTATTGCAACACCTACATCGGGAATCCCTCATGCTTGCGCGACACGGAGAGCACCATAGCACAGCACCAATAATAGAACATGCAACTCAAACCAATTACGATCATCAAATAACCCATAGGACAAAACAGATCTACTAAAACATCATAGGATAGCCATACATCATTGGGAAATAATATATAGCATTGAGCACCATGTTTAAGTAGAAATTACAGCGGGTAAGAGAGAGGTTACACTGCTGCATAGAGGGGGGAAGAGTTGGTGATGATGGCAGTGAAGTTGTTGGTGAAGATTGCAGTGATGATGATGGCCACGGCAGCGTTCTGGCGCCACAAGAAGAGAAGCGGAGAGGGGGCCCCTTCATCTTCTTCCTCGACCTCCTCCCTAGAAGGAAGAAGGGTTTCCCGTCTGGTCCTTGGACTCCATGGCGTGGGAAGGGCGAGAGCCCCTCCGAGATTGGATCTATCTCTCTGTCTCTCTCTATTTCTGCGTTCTCGGATTCTACCCTTTTACCATTTCTTATATTCCCGGAGATCTGTAACTCCGATTGGGCTGAAATTTTAACACGATCTCTATCCGGATATTATCTTTCTTGCGGCAAAAGAAGGGCACTAACCGCCTTACGAGGTGGCCGCGAGGGTCAGGGCCACGCCCAGGGGCGTGGGGCGCGCCCCCTGCCTCGTGCCTCCCTCGGGCACCGTCTCACATGGATTTTTCTTCCCAAAAATCATATATATTCCAAAAAAAAATCTCCGTCAGTTTTTATCCCGTTTGGACTCCGTTTGATATGGATATTCTGCGAAACAAAAAACATGCAACAAACAGGAACTGGCACTGGGCAGTGGATCAATATGTTAGTTCCAAAAATAGTATAAAAAGTTGCCAAAAGTATATGAAAGTTGTAGAATATTAGCATGGAACAATCAAAAATTATAGATACGATGGAGACGTATCAGCGTCCGAGCTCATAAGTTGTGGCTCTCCACAGAGCAAGTTAGGCGGTTGCATGCTGTCGACACGTCGTCGTAGCTGGGTACGCATCCTTTCAGTACCCCCATTCCTCGCCAGGTGTGGGTAGAGGCCCTCAGCACCGTACTTGCACCAGAGGCCAGCCACGCCGTACTTGCACCGGATGCCCTCCACGCCGTTCGCATGGGTGCTGCCGTTCGCCTTGTCCGCGGCCCGCTGGATGCCAACGCGCTGGTCCGTAGGCTCGACCGCCTCGTTGGCCCAGGTGTCTACCTGGGCGTAGTAGAGGAACACGACTGTCGCATCCTCGAGCTGGTGATCCCCGATGAAATAGCCAACCTGGAGCTCGAGATCGTGCTCTAGATGTACCGTGAGCGTGTCGACCGATTAGACGAACGCCTGCACGAGTTCAGGCAGAGCCAAGAGCTACCGTATGCAAGGGCTACTAGTCCTGGTCTCATGGACGCATTTTATTTCACTACTAGGGAAAAGCCTAGCAGCAGCGCGGGTTTTGGGCCTATTAGTAGCGCGGGGACCGGCGCTACTAATAAGGTGCTACAGCTAACGTATAGCAGTAGCGCCTATTGTCCCACGCTACTGCTATACATGAATAGTTGTAGCGCTCTTTAGAAAAGTGCACTGCTGATATTATCTGCAGCGCTGTTTACTGAGAAGCGCTACTGGTAAGGCGGCACTACTGCTAAATTCCCCCTGTCGCTACTACTAGTTTTATTAGTTTTTTCCCCTGCATATTTGTTTTGTATTTGTTTTGTATTTGAATAGGCTTTATACAATAATCTTTAGCATATCATACACATACAAATGTATCATTGCATATACATACAATTAGTCTCATCAAATCATGTCATCATCATAATCATCATCCAACACAAAGTGGTCTCTTGTCATCATCTGAAAAATAGCGATACAAGTCTCGATTACTTGCAAATACATCGTCATCCATCTAAACAATGATATACGCAAGAAGAGCTATCACTTTGAATACATGAGTTCGTATCCCTCTCTCGCATTAGCGTGAACCTAAACTAACTACTGCCTGTCGCTCAGAAACCGGAAACCGATACACATGGGCATGACACTCCGGCCACTTGTCTTGTATATACTCCTGGCGTAGCACTTCTTCGCCATCTATGATCTATGCACCTGCATCGTCACATGAGTCGATGATATGCAACATATATAGTTGAGCAACAGAAAGAGACAGACTTGGAAAAAATAGAAACAACATATCATAAGCATAAATAACAAAATTTCATCGTACCCCAAAATGCCCTAACTAGAGTGATTTTCGCTAGTCGAGGAGGAGGACGGTTTAATTACATCACAAATAAAGTTTCACTGTGCATAACTCAATGTTTTTTCATACAAAAAGTATCGACTAAACGGACACATTGTCATAGATCGACAATCACTCCAACATGTCGTTCCATCCATCCAAGTCAGGGAGATAGTCCTTGAGCTTAGTAAAAGGCTTCATGTCGAGACGTTGAGAGGCTATCCATGTTCGGACGTCTTCCCGTGACATTTGTCATTCTCCGTAGAACATCCCTGTTTTTCCGACGACCTCCTTCATGATGATTTGGGCAAGTTCACGCTGGATGTTATAGAACTCAACTCGAAGTCGATGATCCTCGATATCTCCTATGTCCTTTGCTCATTGCAGAATATGGGCATCGCCGGATCTAGGTGACATGCGAAGGTTCTGGTGATCCCGTCTGTACTCCAGCATGTGGTGTAGGACATAGAATCCATCATTAAGAGAATCGTTCGGTTACTGGATGCAGCAGAAGTCGGTCTTATGGCCGAAGGCGGCCCTGCTGCCCCTTGTCTTCTTGTCCCTGACCTCTCCACCCCTTTGTTGGTAGTAAAACATAGCACTGTCGAGAACATCCTTGATGTGGGTGTAATCCTTTTGGTGAATGTTCTTCGATGAGTCCAAGTAAAGAGCGTGGGAGAATCGGGGGTAGAGGATGATGAGGACGACACGCCCACCGCTGCGCAAAATAAGTACACCTCAAATTAATTAGCCTCCACCGTGCAAATGAATGATTGAAATCGAAGGAAGGATAGTAGCGCAGATGACTTACACGGGACGATAAGGCACGAGAATCGCCTCCTTGTCCTTATTGGTGAGCATGAAATTGACGATGTAATCCCTCGCGTATTCATGGTGCTTTGCGCAGAGTCCCAAGAAGCCCTTGTGCATGTAGTACGGGTCAGCGACACAGATATTAGATATCTGCTCAACCCCGATGATGTAGTTCATGTGCAAGGCATAAAGGCGGACAAACGTAAAATCCAGCTTCTTCACGTGAAACGTGTCGAATAATTAATCGAATCGGAGGAAGAACTTATCCGCGGGGAAGCGGTCGATGTACGACATTTGCCGCGGAACGTTAACCACGTAGAGTGGGTATCCTGGATCTTTCGAGGCGATGAGGCCTTTCTCTACCCGCAACACATCGTCATGAAGTCCTCTTAGATCGCCGAATCTGGCTCGTAGCACTGTTGCAGGTAGGATTGGTTGACCGGGGATATGCCATTTATCCGCATCGGGGATACCTATACAGTCCTGAAGCCGAGGATGCTGAGGCGGCTGGATCATAGAATCAGCTTTTTTCCTTTCCTCGCTCTCTTCCTAGGTTTCCTTACTACTGGAAGGTCGTCCATAATACGTTGAGATGGCAATTCAGGCACCGACTCATGATGCTCAAACCCTGAGGAGGCGCCAGTATAGACATACTGTTCAGCGCCATCGTCATCCTCATCCTCACCATGGCGACGTCATCAGCGACTAATGGAGCCTCCTCCTTACCCCGTCCGCTATCACCCATCCCGACACCCGACGCTAATTGGGTAGGTGGGGTGTTGATGTTCATACCTTGCTGAGGCTGCATGCTCATGGGTGTGCTCCCGGCCGACTCCAGATGAAGCAGACTCTTTGGCCACAACAGGACCCACCCATTGCAACAATCGCCAAGCCGCCGCGGTGTCTCGTCATCATCCCCCGCTAGTATTGGAGGAGGCAAATTCTCGTGGCCTGGTTTGACACTGGCCACGGAAACCTTGAAGACGTTCAGGGGGATCGGCCGGCTGTGGAACAATGGTTCCTTCGGCTTCATTATTGTCTCCTTCCCCACGTCCACCTTCTGTTCGCCGATGGTGTACAATATGGTGCACGGGGTTTCGTCGGCCTGCAAAGAAAAGTCTGCGACGTGAGACATCCGAAAGGCAACGAAAAAGGGAGATTATACATTTATATTGAAGGGGCCGGTGTGACAGATACCGTGAGGGCGTCGAGCTCAGCCAAAGACGAAGCACCACCGAACACGTCCGGTGCCGGAGCCGGTGCGGGAGCAGGTGCTGGTGCAACGCTAGTCGAGCTGCTCCCCAAGAAGTCAGCAAGGGGAAAGTCCTCTACATTTTTTTCTGGATTTTGCCTTGTCCAAGTGATAACGCCCGTCACCAAGGAATTAGAAAATCTGCAACCACCTGTTTTGCGGCAGCTACCACTATTGCGACTGTCTAAGATGATTTCTTATCAACCACAATCTCAACCTTCGTGTTGATGTTTTCTTCAGTTAACCGCCGTCTTTCCTTTCTCTCCTCCGTGGTCTCACGGTAGTACTTCTTCCACATGGCGCCGTCTCCGACACCGTGCACGCGTCCATACGACGGTCGAGTATCCATCAATTATCGTTTCAATATGTTCAACGCCCGGTTGAATGGAGTGTCCCACTTGGGCCTCGCTAATGCCTCAGATAGCGAGTCAGTTTCGGCCGCAATCCGGTGCTGCTCTCTCTGCAAAAGGCACAAGGATCGTTTACAAATATGACTAACGTGTGCAGTCGAATTGATCAGAAACTAAAATTACCAGCAGTCTCATGAACTCCGTAATGACCGGTGTTGTCTCGTAAACCTTCTTCATTGGGTCCCAACGGTGCCGAGCCCTGAGGATGTCACGCTCCTGCGGGACGATGAAATCCGCCAAGGGATCTGGGATGCCAAGACTCGCGGCTTCCGCGTCCTCCTTGGCCCATTTGGACCTCTTTCCACCGTAACCACGGCTTTCGAGGTGGTGGCTCCCAATGTTCCTTTCTTGAAGCCCCTTCATGTACTGAGACTTTTTTTGGCAGCTTCGGCCTCGCAAGCCTCCTTGAATATTTGAAACTGCTCTTCCGTGATTGTTGGATTATCCTTTACAATCTCGGAGTAGGGTTCCTTCTTGTCGATGATATTTGCTTTCACTCGATTTTTCTAGGCGGCCAACGCCTTGCTAAACTTGGTCATGGCGTGTTTGTTTATCTTCTTCATTGCCAGGTCCTCATCTGGATCTTCATAATCCTTCTCATTCCGGCCCGGGAACAAGAATATCTAGTGAATCTTCTTTAGGAGGGAGCTCCTCATACTTTCTATCTTCGGTAGTTTCTCATCGTTGATGGTGGTAGTTGTCCGTACGATGCAGCCTATTTGATTGCGTAGCATCGACGCGCTTCCTCGGGCGCCTTTGGCTCAAAATTGCCGTCGTCCACCTCCGTGACCACTAGTCTAGTAGTCTTGAGTTTGTTAGGAAGTCGTTTCCTCTTTGCTTTCGGTTCTACACCAGCTCTGCTCCCCGAGGAAGCGCCGGTCTTAGTCTCAGCGGCGGTCTCGATGCCGGTCTGAGTCTCAGCACCGGTCTTCGTGTCAGTCTCAGTCCCTGATGCCACCGGTTGATCGTCGGCAAGGCTCAAAAATTCGTTTGCCGCCCGGTAGACGTCGTCGCAATCACCAGAACCCTGTCCTTCATCGTTGCTAGCCATGTTTCCTATGATTAAATCTAGTAAATTAATTCTAGACCTAATAAAATGAATAATGACATACAAAAGGCCTATGTTTTGCAGGAACGTTGACTCCTTCCTGGTGCGGTAAATCCCGGGCACTCGATATGTCCTGTTTGTAGCACAAGCCATGCCAAAATTCACGGAAAATTTCGGCATGACCTTTGCTAAAAAGTGGACAAATCGAGAACCTGAAATTTGCCAGAACGGAAATGAATCAACATTCCGGCAAAACATAGGCCACTCACCTTCATTCCCTGGAAACAACAAAAGGCCACTTGGGCACAATCGAAACATGGGCAAACACAATTGAGGAATTTGCATATATCCTGACCACTTCAAATTTGCATGTCCTATAGCGTTTGACACTTCAAGAAAATCTACACAAATCATACATGCTCTCTCAAACTCAATTCAAAAACCAAATATAGATTATATTTAGTTAACTACTGAACTAAACTTTACTCTAAATTAAACCCTACTGCCCTAATTAACATCTAGTTAAACAAACTCAATTCAAAAACTAAACCCTACTGAACTAATTAACATCTACATTATCTACTACTTAACATCGTCTATTATTACCCTAACTAAAAAACATCAACATTATCTACTACTTAAAATTAACATCTATTAACTAAAAAGGATGGGTTGCGGGGGCTTACAAAGAGGGGAGAGACAGTGGCGGGGAGGTGCTTGGCGACGGAGGTAGGGGCGGGGTGGGCGGGCTCAGGATCGGGACGCGATAGTCTTGGCGGGCTCGGGGGCGGTGAGGTCGAGGGCGGCGGTGGTGAGGTCGAGGGAGGCGACGGTGAGGTCGAGGGCGACCCGAGAGGCAGCGGCGGTGAGGCTGGGCGGCCTCGGGCGGCGGCCATGAGGATGAGCGTGGCGTCGATGCCGGCAGGAGACGGCAGCGAAGTGGGGGCGACAACAAAGTGGGGGAGACGGCGACGAAGCGAGAGATCGATTTGGGGGAGAAGTGGTGGCCGGGGGAAACCATTTTTGCTTAAGTCAAAAGTAACGGTAGCGCGTTACAGAAGACGCTCTATAGCTAAGTTAGCTATAGCGCGTTTCAGAGAGCATGCTACTGCTACGTCTTCATCATTTTTTCCCTTTTTCATTTATTTTTCATTACATTATATATTTTTCCTTTCTCCTTTTTCTATTTCTTTCATTTTCATTTACTTCTCTATTCGTTTTTCATTTCATTTTCTTTTCGTTAGCAGTAGCGATTTACACATAAACGCGCTGCTATAAGTTTATTAGCGGTAGCGCGGTTTTTGGAAGATCGCTACTACTATGTGTAGCCCATCGGCTAAGTGATTGGAATTTTAGTAGTAGCGAGTTTTCAGTGGGACGCGCTACTGATATATGTCCATTTGCAGCGCGCTTATTTTGCACGCGCTACTGCTATCTAGAAGTAGCATGCTCTTTTAACAAGCGCTACTGCTGAAGTTCTGTTTATAACGTTTCTCTAGTAGTGTTTTGTTGAGTCGTTTCGACGTGGATAGCAATGTATCCACAGCAATCAAAGTATTGCTCTGTTTATTGCTCTGTTTCAATGTTTGTACTCTGTTTTCCATTCTTATATGTTCTGTTTAAATGTGTGTATATACGCTTTCCATTCTGTATATGAGGAGGATAACAGCTAGATTCAAATTAGTATACGAAACAGATAGAAAATGGAATTCATAATATATATATATTAATTGTTTATTAGATCATCACAGAATATATATATATATATATATATATATATAATATCATCACATATATGTGATGATACTTAACTACTAGGTACAATGCATAAATTTTAAACGAACAACACTAAAACTAATAATCCCTCCTGGGGCCACTATTCCGGCAGCCCCTCACTAGCAGCTCCCTAGTGCGCGGCGTCTTCCCAGCGCGGAGGCAATACTCCGCCTCTTCCGCCTCGCAGCGCTTGACGTACTGATCTGCTTCTTGCCGACGGACGCGCGCGAACGATCTTGCCATTTCGTTGGGTGCCCACCGGAGCTCCTCATTGGTGGCACGCTGGAGCTTATCGGGCCACCTCCACGCAGCGACGAGGCGCTCAGTGCCCATGACCTTCCTCGCCAAGTACCCGTCTTCGTACACCTCCTCGGCACTATGACGCACCCGCCCCCAAAGCTCTGCCGCCTCCTTTTTCCAGGCGGCATCACGGGCTTCATAGGCCGCCTGGTACCTGGCTTCCTCCTCCTCCATCTCTTTCTTGAACGCCACTTTCCTAGCTTTCTCAGCCAGCGGTAGCGACTTCCACATACAAAGATTGTACTGGCCCCAAAACCAATCCAAAGTTGGGGGGTCCGGTGCAACCTTGTTAGGCGGCACGTAGGGGTCCTAGTCGCTGCTATTCGAGTGAGCGTCCTCGGGGTCGGCGACTCCTCATTAGCGCGTGGGCAGACTGGTGGCGCCATGGTAGAGATTTGTGTGTGTGTGTGTGAGAGAGAGAGAGAGAGTGAGGGCAAGCGAGGGGAGGATGTAGATGAGAATGCAGGTGGGACAACCTGAGCAAGGGAGTGTTTATTAGCGGACGGAATATAGATCGATGGGGACAGTACACACGCCGGTCGCCGAAATTTACAAGTACTTTAGTTTGAATTACACACGATTCCCATAGCAAAATCCGTGTGTGAATATAATAGCTGATGGTTTCCAATACAGAACCGTGTTTAATTAATGATCCCCGCCACTCACCTACCAAACCTCAAGCCACGTGATAGAGTGCCAATCGTGTGGGGGCCGGTTGTCTTGCCAAATCTTTACATTTTCTTTTTTGAACACCAGATATTTACATCGTCTCATGATTCTTTAACTCGCACTCGCACACAAGTACACAAAAATATGATTTTTCAAACTGTTTTGGTTAAGCGTTGCATGTAGATGTAGTTCAAATTTGAATTACGATCATTAAATGGCTAGAAAATCACTTAAATGTCTTTAAAAGGTCAAATGAACCCTGAAATTTTCAAATTTTTCACATGATAGTTGTATTAGTGCACGTTAAACGTAGAAAAAATTTGAAGGACGTAAGAGGAAGCTATCTCCCGTTCGTCATCAAACATGCATTCTTCCCTCTCGGAACCACAAACCTTCTAGTGAGTTGCTCTAGTTTGTGAGGGGTGTGCACTACTGCAGGATGCTGCTAACATGACACTACGATCAGAGACCGTTCAAGAAACTGTGTGCGATGCAATAATCGCAAACGGTGCTGTATGAAAACCGTCAGAAATGTGTAAAACGTTTGCGATGATGGATGCATCGAACATGGTTCAGGTTTTTGTTGCGTGTGCGATGAAGGGCATACAGTTCAGTTCAATTAACTATTCGCAATGAGGAGGAACAAAAGAAACGGGTAGCCAGATGAAGGCGTGTGCGATACACGGCATATTGTTCACTTGGATGAACTGTTTGTGATTAGGCAACACAAAAGAAACGGTCAGCCCGATCAAGGTGTGTGCGATGTACAGCATACGATTCACTCGGATGAATTGTTTGTGATTAGGCAAGAGAACATAAACGGTTCAATATAACAAGATGTCTATGATATGCGGCAAATAGGCCTGTAATCAAAAATGTGTGCGAAGACCAATAATAACGCAGACGATTGCTTCTTATAAGACGTATGTGATATGCTCTGTCTACACAACATCTATTGTCTATTGTGGGATGGGAGGTCATCCGGATACGCCATAAGGATGTGAAGAGGCATTCCTATCAGCAAGTACTAGTTGTTCCACTAGTAGCTCATGTAAGAAAACTATCAAGTTAAGTGTGCTCAGGCTGGAGCAGCCATCGGATGGGTGACTGGATAGGAAGTTGTGTCGATGTTAAATTAGGTGATGGGATGGGTCATTTCGGTCAAATGTCCGAAATGCCCCATTCCCTAAGCTAATTTAATCTCGTGGTCCTTGTTTTTTTATTTTTTTATTTTTTAACACATGTTAAAGAAGGTCTACCACATTACTTTTTGACAATGTGAGATACGTGGCATACAGTTGATCCATCCGACCTATTTGTGATGGAATAGGCTGTGTGTGTTGTGGGCAAACAGTTGGTAGTATTCAACCGTTTGGGATTGATGAATTCATCACCAACGGGTTCCCTAGTGTGGTCCGTGTTCATCTGATCATCATCTACTTCTTGTGCTAGCTCGATGCTAAGTTTCCATTAATTGATGGCATTTATGAACACGCCACCGATTCCCGCCATTTCCTCATCTGTTTCCCGCCACCCTGCTATATTGCGCATAGGGAGCGCGCGACGCATGGAGGCGACAAGCGCTACCTATAGCACATCCACCTTTTCCAAGCATGCCAACCCACCAAAGCGCCGCCTCTGCCATCAACCTCGTCGACAAGGAAAACGAGCAGGCGCCACTGCCCATCGAGGCCGAGGCGCTCCCCGGCAACGCGATGGATGACGCCGTGATGCGCGTCATCACCAGGGTTGAGCAGACCTTTGGCGCATGGCGCTTGAGCGCCGTGGATAAAGATAGGCATGTCAGTGCCGACAGGCTGCAGCTCGCCGCACAACATGATCGATGGCGCGCTGCAGAGCAAGATAGGTGCTTCCGCGCCGATAGGCTACAGCTCACCGCACAGCGAGACCGTTAGAGCGCCGCATAGCGAGAGGTGTGGCGCGCCGCACATCAAGAGCGGATCAAGCGGCGCTTGCCTGCTGTCGACACGGTTTCGCAGCTGGCTACACGTCCCATCAATACCCCCATTCCTCGCCAGGAGTGGGCAGCGGCCATCAACGCCGTACTTGCACCAGAGGCCGGCCGCGCCGCACTTGCAACGGACGCCCGCCGCGCCGTTCGCATGGGTGCCGCCGTTCGCCTTGTCTGCGGCCCGCTGAATGCCAATGCGCTGGTCCGTAGGCTCGACCGCCACCTTGGCCCAGGTGTCCACCTGGGCGCAGTAGAGGAACATGATCGTCGCATCCTCGAGCTAGCGATCTTCGATGAAATAGCCAACTTGGAGCTCGAGATCGTGCTCTAGATGTACCGCGAGCGTGTCGACCGCTTGGACAAACGCCTGCATGAGTTCAGGAAGAGCCAAGACCTACCCTAGGCAAGGGCTGCTGGTCATGGTCTCATGGACGCGTTTTATTTTGAAAAGTCGTTTCGATGTGGATAGCTATGTATTCACAACAATCATAGTATTGCTCTGCTTATTGCTCTGTTTCAATGTATGTACACTGTTTTCCATTCTTATATGTTCTGTTTCAATGTGTGTATATACGCTTTCCATTCTTTATATGTGGATGATAACAGCTAGATTCAAATTAGTATACAAAAACAGATAGAAAATGGAATTCATAATATATATACATATATTAATTGTTTATTAGATCATCACAGAATATATATATATATATAATATCATCACATATACATGATGATACTTAACTACTAGGTACAATGCATAAAATTGAAAACGATCAATACTAAAACTAATAATCCCTCCTGGGGCCAGTATTCCGGCAGCCTCTCGCCAGCCGCTCCCTGGTGCGCACCGTCTTCCCAGTGAAGAGGCAGTACTCCGACTCCTCCGGCTTGCAGCGCTTGACGTACCGATCAGCCTCTTGCTGGCGGACGCGCGCGGCCAATCTTTCCATTTCATTGAGCGCCCACCAGAGCTCCTTGTCGGTGCCATGCTGGAGCTTATCGGGCCACCTCCACGCATCGACGAGGCGCCTATGACCTTCCTCGCGAAGTACCCTTCTTCGTACACCTCCTCGGCATGACGACGCGCCCGCCCCCAAAGCTCCGCCGCCTCCTTTTTCCAGGCGGCATCACAGGCTTCATAGGCCGTCTGGTACCTGGCTTCCTCCTTCGCCATCTCCTTCTTGAATGCCACTTGCCTGGCTTTCTCAGCCGGCGGCAGCGACTTCCACAGATAAAGATTGTACTGGCCCCAAAACCAATCCAAAGTTGGGGGGTCCGACGCAACCTCGTCAGGCGCCGCGTAGTGGTCCTCATCACTGCTAATCGAGTGAGCGTCCTCGGGGGACGGTGACTCCTCGTCGGCTCATGGGCAGATCGGCGGCACCATGGCAGAGATTTGAGAGAGAGTGAGAGAGAAAGAGAGAGAGAGGGCGAGCGAGGGGAGGATGTAGATGATAATGCAAGCAGGACAACATGAGCAAGGTAGTATTTATTTGCAGCCGGAATATAGATCGACGGGGACAATACAAACGCCGGTCGCCATAATTTATGAGTATTGTAGTTTGAATTACACACGATTCTCATAGCAAAATCCGTGTGTGAACCTAATAGCCAAAATCCGTGTGTGAACATAATAGCTGACGGTTTCTGATAACCCACAAGTGTAGGGGATCGCAACAGTTTTCGAGGGTAGAGTATTCAACCCAAATTTATTGATTCGACACAAGGGGGGCCAAAGAATATTCTCAAGTATTAGCAGCTGAGTTGTCAATTCGACCACACCTGGATAACTTAATATCTGCAGCAAGGTATTTAGTAGCAAAGTAATATGATAGTAGTGGTAATGGTAGCAAAAGTAATATTTTTGGTATTTTGTAGTGATGATAACAATAGCAACGGAAAAGTAAATAAGCGAAGAATAATATATGGAAAGCTCATTGGCATTGGATCAGTGATGGAGAATTATGCCGGATGTGGTTCGTCATGTAACAGTCATAACATAGGGTGACACAGAACTAGCTCCAATTCATCAATGTAATGTAGGCATGTATTCCGAATATAGTCATACGTGCTTATGGAAAAGAACTTGCATGACATCTTTTGTCCTACCCTCCCGTGGCAGCGGGGTCCTAATGGAAACTAAGGGATATTAAGGCCTCCTTTTAATAGAGTACCGGACCAAAGCATTAACACATAGTGAATACATGAACTCCTCAAATACGGTCATCACCAGGAGTGGTCCCGATTATTGTCACTTTGGGGTTGCCAGATCATAACACATAGTAGGTGACTATAGACTTGCAAGATAGGATCAAGAACTCATATATATTCATGAAAACATACTAGGTTCAGATTTGAAATCATGGCACTCGGGCCCTACTGACAAGCATTAAGAATGGCAAAGTCATAGCAACATCGATCTCAGAACATAGTGGATACTAGGGATCAAACCTTAACAAAACTAACTCGATTACATGATAAATCTCATCCAACCCATCACCATCCAGCAAGCCTACGATGGAATTACTCACGCACGGCGGTGAGCATCATGAAATTGGTGATGGAGGATGGTTGATGATGACGAAGGCGACGGATTCCCCTCTCCGGAGCCCCGAACAGACTCCAGATCAGCCCTCCCGAGAGAGTTTAGGGCATGGCGACGGTTCTGTATCATAAAACACGATGAATCCTTCTCCTTTATTTTTTTCTCCCCGAACATGAATATATGGAGTTCGAGTTGAGGTCGGTGGAGCTCCAGGGGGCCCACAAGGTAGGGGGAAGGCGCGCCCCCACCCTCGTGGCTAGGGTGTGGGGCCCTTGGCCTTGATTCCTTGCCAGTATTTTTTATATTTCCAAAAATAATCTCCGTGGAGTTTCAGGTCATTCTGAGAACTTTTGTTTCTGCACATAAATAACACCATGGCAATTCTGCTGAAAACAACATCAGTACGGGTTAGTTCCATTCAAATCATGCAAGTTAGAGTCCAAAACAAGGGCAAAAGTGTTTGGAAAAGTAGATACGACGGAGACGTATCAGTTTCCAATGCGAAGCCGTGTCTGATTAATGATCCCCGCCATTCACCTACCAAACCTCGAGCCACGAGATAGACTACAAATCGTGTGGGGGCCGGTTGTCTTGCCAGATCTTTACATTTTCTTTTTTGAACACCAGATATTTACATCGTCTGATGATTTTTTAACTTTTTCAAACCTTTTTGGTTAGGCGTTGCATGTCACTTGAATGTCTGGTTTTCAAACCTTTTTGGTTAGGCATTGCATGTCACTTGAATGTCTGGTTTTCAAACCTTTTTGGTTAGGCGTTGCATGTCACTTGAATGTCTGGTTTTCAAACCTTTTTGTTTTTCAAACTTTTTTGGTTAGGCGTTGCATGTCACCAGTGTCACTTGAATGTCTGGTTTTCAAACCTTTTTGGTTAGGCGTTGCATGTCACTTGAATGTCTGGTTTTCAAACCTTTTTGGTTAGGCGTTGCATGTCACTTGAATGTCTGGTTTTCAAACCTTTTTGTGCATGTCACCAGATATAGTTCAAATTTGAATTACGGTCATTAAATGGTTAGAAAAATCACTTGAATGTCTTTAAAAGGTCAAATGACCCCTGAAAATTTCCAAATTCTCACATGAAAGTTGTATTAGTGCATGTTAAACACAGGAAAAAAATTGAAGGTCGTAAGAGCAATCTATCTCCCGTCCGTCAGCAAACATGCATTGTTCCCTCTCGGAACCATGAACCTTCTATTGAGTTGCTCCGTTTTATGCGGGGTGTGTGTCCAAACTTTCGTCAAACAGGCCAATTTTTTACCACATCATATTGGTGGCATGACATTAAATCAAGCAAGGTTTCATTTTTTCTGATCATTTTTTAATTTTTTGGAATTAAAATGCCATGGCATGCACTCCATGCATGTGTCCATGCCTTGACACCAATATGTTTGAAATTTCCTTATAATTTACTGCACATGGAATTAATTCGCACACAAGTACACAAAATATGATTTTTCAAACCGTTTTGGTCAGGAGTTGCTTGTAGATGTAGTTCAAATTTGAATTACGTTCATTAAATGGTTAGAAAATCACTTAAATGTCTTGAAGGTCAAATGACCCCTGAAATTTACCAAATTTTCACATGACATTTGCACGTTAAATGTAGGAAAAAAATTGAAGGCCGTAAGAGTAAGCTATCTCCCGTTTGTCATCAAACATGCATTGTTCCCTCTCGGAACCACGAACCTTCTAGTGAGCTGCCTGATTTTTGAGGGGCGTGTGTCCAAACGTTCATCAAACATGCCAATTTCTTTACCACATCATCTTGGTGGCATGACATTACATCAACCATGGTTTCATGTGTTTTTGATCATTTTTCTATTTTTTGAATTAAAATTCCATGTCACTCCATGCATACGTATGCATGTGTCCATGTCGTGAGACCAATATGTTTGAAAATTCCTTCTAATTTACTGCACACGGAATTAACTCACACACAAGTACATAAATATGATTTTTCAAACTGTTTTGGTTAGGCGTTGCATGTATATGTAGTTCAAATTTGAATTACAGACATTAAATGGTTAGAAAATCACTTAAATGTCTTTAAAAGTCAAATGACCCCTAGAACTTTCCAAAATTTCACATTACAGTTGTAGTAGTGCACATTAGACGTAGAAAAAATTGAAGGCCGTAAGAGGAAGCTATCTCCCGTTCGTCATCAAACATACATTGTTCCCTCTAGGAACCACGAACCTTCTAGCAAGTTGCTACGGTTTGTGAGGGGTGTGTGTCCAAACTTTCGTCGAACATGCCAATTGCTTTACCACATCATCTTGGTGGATGACATTAAATCAAGTAAGGTTTCATGTTTTTCTGACCATTTTTTAATTTTTTGGAATTAAAATGCCATGGCATGCACTCCATGCATGTGCCCATGCCTTGACACCGATATGTTTCGAAATTCATTTTAATTTACTATAGATGGAATTAACTCGCGCACAAGTACACAAAAATATGATTTTTCGAACCATTATGGTTATGCGTTGCATGTAGATGTAGTTCAAATTTGAATTACGGTCACTAAATCATTAGAAAATCACTTAAATGTCTTTAAATTGTCAAATGACCCCTGAATTTTCACATGACAGTTGCACATTAAACGTAGGAAAAAAATTGAAGGCCGTAAGAGTAAGCTATCTCCCGTTTGTCATCAAACATGCATTGTTCCCTCTCGGAACCACGAACCTTCTAGTGAGCTGCCTGATTTTTGAGGGGCGTGTGTCCAAACGTTCATCAAACATGCCAATTTCTTTACCACATCATCTTGTTGGCATGACATTACATCAACCAAGGTTTCATGTGTTTCTGATCATTTTTCTATTTTTTGAATTAAAATGCCATGTCACTCCATGCATACGTATGCATGTGTCCATGTCGTGAGACCAATATGTTTGAAAATTCCTTCTAATTTACTGCACACGGAATTAACTCGCACACAAGTACACAAATATGATTTTTCAAACTGTTTTGGTTAGGCGTTGCATGTATATGTAGTTCAAATTTGAATTACAGACATTAAATGGTTAGAAAATCACTTAAATGTCTTTAAAAGTCAAATGACCCCTAGAACTTTCCAAAATTTCACATTACAGTTGTACTAGTGCACATTAGACATAGAAAAAGTTGAAGGCCGTAAGAGGAAGCTATCTCCCGTTCGTCATCAAACATACATTGTTCCCTCTAGGAACCACGAACCTTCTAGCGAGTTGCTACGGTTTGTGAGGGGTGTGTGTCCAAACTTTCGTCGAACATGCCAATTGCTTTACCACATCATCTTGGTGGATGACATTAAATCAAGCAAGGTTTCTTGTTTTTCTGACCATTTTTTAATTTTTTGGAATTAAAATGCCATGGCATGCACTCCATGCATGTGCCCATGCCTTGACACCAATATGTTTCGAAATTCATTCTAATTTACTATACATGGAATTAACTCGCGCACAAGTACACAAAAATATGATTTTTCAAACCGTTATGGTTACGTGTTGCATGTAGATGTAGTTCAAATTTGAATTACGGTCACTAAATCGTTAGAAAATCACTTAAATGTCTTTAAATGGTCAAATGACCCCTAAATTTTACCAAATTTTCACATGACAGTTGCACGTTAAACGTAGGAAAAAAATTGAAGGCCGTAAGAGTAAGCTATCTCCCGTTTGTCATCAAACATGCATTGTTCCCTCTCGGAACCACGAACCTTCTAGTGAGCTACCCGATTTTTGAGGGGCGTGTGTCCAAACGTTCGTCAAACATGCCAATTTCTTTACCACATCATCTTGGTGGCATGACATTACATCAACCAAGGTTTCATGTGTTTCTGATCATTTTTCTATTTTTTTGAATTAAAATGCCATGTCACTCCATGCATACATATGCATGTGTCCATGTCGTGACACCAATATGTTTGAAAATTCCTTCTAATTTACTGCACACGGAATTAACTCGCACACAAGTACACAAATATGATTTTTCAAACTGTTTTGGTTAGGCATTGCATGTATATGTAGTTCAAATTTGAATTACAGACATTAAATGGTTAGAAAATCACTTAAATGTCTTCAAAAGTCAAATGACCCCTAGAATTTTCCAAAATTTCACTTTACAGTTGTAGTAGTGCACATTAGACGTAGAAAAAATTGAAGGCCGTAAGAGGAAGCTATCTCCCGTTCGTCATCAAACATACATTGTTCCCTCTCGGAACCACAAACCTTCTAGAGAGTTGCTACGGTTTGTGAGTGTTGTGTGTCCAAACTTTCGTCAAACAAGCCAATTTCTTTACCAGATCATCTTGGTGGATGACATTAAATCAAGCAAGGTTTCATGTTTTTCTGATCATTTTTTAATTTTTTGGAATTAAAATGCCATGGCATGCACTCCATGCATGTGCCCATGCCTTGACACCAATATGTTTCGAAATTCATTCTAATTTACTGTACATGGAATTAACTCGCGCACAAGTACACAAAAATATGATTTTTCAAACCGTTATGGTTACGCGTTGCATGTAGATGTAGTTCAAATTTGAATTACGGTCACTAAATCGTTAGAAAATCACTTAAATGTCTTTAAATGGTCAAATGACCCCTGAATTTTACCAAATTTTCATATGACAGTTGTATTAGTGCACATTAAATGTAGGAAAAAATTTGAAGGCCGTAAGAGGAAGCTATCTCCCGTTCGTCATCAAACATGCATTATTCCCTCTCGGAACCACAAACCTTCTAGTGAATTGCTCTGGTTTGTGAGGGGTGTGTGTCCAAACGTTCGTCAAACATGACAATTTCTTTACCACATCATCTTGGTAGCATGACATTACATCAACCAAGGTTTCATGTGTTTCTGATCATTTTTCTATTTTTTAAAATTAAAATGCCATGTCACTCCATGCATACGTATGCATGTGTCCATGTCGTGAGACCAATATGTTTGATAATTCTTTCTAATTTACTACACATGGAATTAACTCGCACACAAGTACACATATATGATTTTTCAAACCGTTTTGGTTAGGCGTTGCATGTAGATGTAGTTCAAATTTGAGTTACGGTCATTAAATGGTTAGAAAATCACTTAAATGTCTCTAAAATGTCAAATGACCCCTAGAATTTTCAAAAATTTCACATTACAGTTGTAGTAGTGCACGTTAGACGTAGAGAAAAATTTGAAGGCCGTAAGAGGAAGCCATCTCCCATTCGTCATCAAACATGCATTGTTCCCTCTCGGAACCACGAGCATTCTAGTGAGTTGCTCCGGTTTGTGAGGGGTGTGTGTCCAAACTTTGGTCAAACATGCCAATTTTTTTACCACATCATCTTGGTGGCATGACATTACATCAACCAAGGTTTCATGTGTGTCTGATATTTTTTTACTTTTTGGAATTAAAATGTCATGTCACTCCATGCTTAATTGTGTCATAGCCGTTAGACCAATATGTTTGAAAATTCCTTTGAATTTACTGCACATGGAATTCAATTGCACAAAAGTATACGAAATATGAGTTTTCAAACCATTATGGTTAGCTGTTGCATTTACATGTAGTTCAAATTTCAATTACAGTCGTTAAATGGCTGGAAAATCACTTAAATGTCTTAGAAGGTCAAATGACCCATGAAATTTTCCAAAATTTGACATGACAGCTGTATTAATACTACAAAATTTCTCTTTCATTTAAAACACCATCTGTTGGCACTTTATTCCAAATTCGTCTTTCACAACTAATCAAAAATATCTACAACATTACACACAGTTGTTTTCTAGGAACCGTTTGCGATGAAAATATTTGGGTCTATTTAAGTCTCCCTCTTAAGCTTCGCCAGCTCGTCTGCTCTAGTGCCGCCAACCCCTGAATCAATGAATCCCGATCCCCACTCCCGCACCCCCTTCTTGCAAAGATAACGCTGTGGAAACGCTTCGTGAAGGCCCGTACGATGACCGCGTCCCCCCCCCCCCCCCCCCCCCCGCGCCGAGAGTGCCGCCTGCGCCAAGAGCGCGGCCGCCTACGCCAAGAGTGACGCCGCATCCGCATTGAGCGTGGCCGCTTCCGCTGAGAGGGCATCTGCAGCAGCCGATAGGGCAGTAGAAGCAGCCGAAAAGGCTGTAGCAGCTGCTGCGACGGCGGCTGCAAACGCCAAGAGCACTCGAGCTGTCGCCCATGCCGCTAATGTCGCCCTGGCCCAGGTCGAGGCCATCCATGGCAAGCTCGAGGATGCACACACCAAGATATTCCAGGTCACCTCAGACTCCAGCATGCAACCCATGAGGTCGCTGAGCGGGAGCAGGAGATGCAGGAGGCGGCGGAGATCAGGGAGCGCCGGGAGGTGTTGCGCGTGGCCAAGGTCGAGGTAGAGAAGAGTCCGTCCGTTGAGGAATCGGTGGTGGAGTACCAACGCGAGCTCTGGCGCAGCCACTACTAATAGTACTACAACCTTGAGGGCGGCACCGAGGATGAGGACGAGGACGCGGTCGACTCCAGCAGGGGGGACGCGGAGTCCACCAACGGTGGCATGTCACCAGGACAAGTCATTGACGTCTCATCTCACACCGGCGATGCATAGGGCGTCGTGGTGGCGGATTTTTAATTATGCGTACTTAGGCTTTCCTTGTAATGCTGGTCTTTTGTTAGAGCAATGTTTAGGTCAACTAGCTCTGTGTAATTACTAAAATTGCTCGATTCAGTAAGTGTGGTCTGTATGCTGTATGCTTTTTTGTGTGCCCAAATCAGCAAGCGATGTTAAATTATGCAATGAAGTACCCGGGGAAATTTCCACCAAAATTTGAATTATCAAACTCATCACATGCGCATAAAGCAGAAGAATCGTTTGCGATGCGCACAATCGTTCAAAGTAAATGGTCCGGCGGCACCACGCACGTTCAAAGTGAATGTGCCCATGCCTTGAGACCAAAGTAAGTGAATGGTCTGGCGGCACAACGCGCAAAGTTTCCCTCCACATTTCCAAAATTTTGGCCTACTGCGAAAATATCTACCCCCGCCCCCCCTCCCCCCCCCCTATTCTTCCTGACCACAAGTCACATTTCCCCTGTTTCCTCCTTCCTTCCTTCCTTCCTTGATAATCTATAGTCGCTTCCTCTCTCTCGCTGTCTCGCATCCTACCGCCGGGGTCGCCATGGTCTTCTTCAAAGACATCTCCAGCGGTTCCTCCTCCGGCGACTACTCCTTCACCACCCGGGTATGCCTCTCTTCTCTCTCTCTCTCGGGCTATGACTTGGAATGAAGGATTTTTACCGGGAGGTCGATTTGAGTCGTTTCTTCCTCTTGTAGCTTCCCAAGAGCATCAGTGGCAATGAATGGAGCGGGGTGGCTGAAGATCTATCTACTCGTTGTCACCATCAATCTCCATGGATGGAGCTAGTTGTGTTTGATTCTGTGGACAGTGGGAGGAAGTTTTTGGCATGTGCAGAGAAGGTTAGACCCTCTTTCGTTGTTACAAATCATTTGTTAGATGTGATTCAGACACTGTCACTGTCCCAACCCATTCATACCACAACTTCAACTAAACGCATCCTAATACAGTGTCATAGTTTGTACCTAGTATCTTAAATTGTTTCCATCTCATTAGCGGTGCCATTAGAAAATTATTTGGCACCGCTTCAGCAGTTTGTGCAGCCAAATTTGGTCCACACATCCGAGCAGCCAAGCAATAAAATACTAAATCTTTATGGCACGAAGGAACTGGGCATCGGAGCAACAACGTGCTCCGGAGTCTGGGTCCCTGATTTTTTTTCCGCTGCATCGGCTCGCCAGTGCAGGGCACCGGTGTGAGATGTAGGAACAGTTGTCTTTACCCCAGTTTTGGCATACATAGTGGACAACCTTAGTGCTATTAGTTCTATGTTACTAAATTTGTGCATGTACACACCTGTTAGTATCAATTTGTTGTCATCCAAACACTATCGCTGTGCTGTTGCAGTTATATTTACCTTCCTCATAAAATGTTCAATTTGTTATTTATTGTACATGAGCAAGAACTTGTAGCGTCATTGTAGTTACTTATAGCTTCTGATGTTCCAGAATTTGATTGCTGTCTCAGTACCAATTATTTCATTTGCACATTGATCTTTTTGAGAAGATATGTCATAATTAACATGTTTCTTCAGTTTTTCAAAATAAGCATTGGTGATTTTCTATGTTGCTATAAACCCATTTCCCCTACAATTGTTACTGATCTAGTTTTAAATATTATAGGATGAACGGAAGTGTTCTTACTTGGAGTGGGTTGATCAAGAGTGGCCACAGTCTTTGAAGATGTGCCTAACGAAGCTCTAGAGCATGTATGAGGAAGAGAACACATGTATGCTTAGATAAAGTCGTGTCAACAGTGAAGAATATTTCAAGATGCGGGATAAAAAGTTGAAGGTGGAGAAGGAGCTTAGATGTTTTGAACTAGACTTTGCTACGATGGTGTTGGCGAAGGAGGAGGCACTTTCCCAGATGGCCCGTGCAAAACGGGTTCTTACTGAACTGAAAGCAGAGGTGGATAAGACGAGCCTAGATGATCTCAATTAGGGAAATGAATATATTGTTCTTATTAAGATGAACTAGCTCTATGTTGTACTGTATTGTTTTCATGTAGCCACCGTACTGTGATGTTATAATATATTTATGTGCCTGATATGAAATTGGCAAACAGTTGTTCGATATGAAATGTGAATTTACGTAATACTGGAATTATTAATTGTAAACTAATAAACCTGCTAATTTTGTCGTGGACCTTTGCAAACGGTTCTAGCAGTAAAAGCGCTTGCGATGGATAGCCCAATGCCACACAGTTTTCTTCATCAAATCGTGTGTGATATAGTTGATAAAAGAAAACTGTTAACCAAGGCAGACCGTGTGATAGTTACACCTTTCACACACAATCCTACACATAAAACTGTGTGGGATGTACGTACAAACATAAATGTTTTCCCTGGATTGACTGTGTGGGATGTACATAAGAACAGAAACGTATTCCTCGGATTGACTGTGTGTGATATACATACGAACAGAAATGTTTTTCTGGGATTCACCGTGTGGGATGTACATACCTACGGAAATGTTTTCCTCAGATTACCGTGTGAGATGTACATACCTACGAAAATGGTTGGGTTTTGATGCCTCGCCTAATCGCACACGGCCCTAGCCTGTGTCCCGGGAGGGCCTATCCCTGACAATTTCTGGGTCGTGTGGGAAGGACCCCCCTATCGCCCACACTCACTTGGCGACGGTTCCAAATGCCATCGTGGAAAGTGGTTAAAAACCATTTGTATAGCACCTACGTGCACCAGTGTTAGTATAGGTTGGTTAGTGATCCATCATTGACCCCCACCTTGTCCTTGTTGACCCTGCTTCATCATCGACGCCTCGATCAACATGATTAACGCCCCGAGCCCGACACGTCACATCACATCACACCCTCCTTTGTTGCTTGACTCTGCAGAGATACTATCGAGTGCCAAGGGTGATACCTCATAACATAGTCCTGATGATAACTCTATAGTGTAGCTATTCGGTCATGGTCATCGAGGGTGATTCCTCCTTCACCACTCCCGATATGTCTCTGTCGTCCAACCTCTCAAGTGTGGACCTCGAGGGTGATTCCTCCCATGTTCACCTTGATGGTTACATCGAGTGGAATCCATTGAGGGTGATTCCTCGGGTTTTCCCCTTGATGTTTTGGAGACACAGTTACTCAGACTTTACCTCAGACCATTGTTGAAGTTGGCTCCGCCCTGAGGGGTACCCGTGAGTTGATGTGAAAATCAGGTGGACCTGTAGAGCACCCGTGAGTTTTTTACGAGGCACAGCCGGGCATTCTGGGCCCTTGCCGTAAGTCCATGAGACAGGCCGACGGGGTCACATTATCGTGAGGTTCTGCTCGTCTCCGCGAGCCCCAAATGCACTAGCAGGTTTGGGTATTTGTTCTGAGTTGGCCTGTGGCCTTTACGCACTAACCACCACGCGGGAATAGTTATGGGCCTCGGTGTCGCAGTATCAGCCGAAGCTTTGTTAGTCGTCCAGTTCAGCATTGCGGCACGGTCGGATCAGGCTGGCCATCTGAGACGATGTTGGTATCCACCCTGCTTGCAAAGACCTGGAGTGCAACAGGCGATGGGCCCAAGACCCCGGAGTGCTTAGGATGTAGACCGGCGGGGACCTCTTTGCTGAGCCTAGGTAGGGTTGCGATGTGTTGATCTTCCGAGGCCGGGCATTTACTCAGAAAAGTTTGTCCGGCCAGATTAATCAAGCGTGTTGGGTAACATGGTGCACCCTTGTAGGGAAGTTATCTATTCGAATAGCTGTGTCCACAGTAATGGACGTTTAGACTTGTATCCTGATCTATTACAACTAGAATTGGTTACTTGAGATATGTGATGGAT
This sequence comes from Triticum urartu, assembly GCF_003073215.2. Lineage (NCBI taxonomy): Eukaryota > Viridiplantae > Streptophyta > Magnoliopsida > Poales > Poaceae > Triticum > Triticum urartu. The sequence continues at coordinate 585,849,979 of NC_053028.1, forward strand.
TTGTTGGCTCCAGGATTGCTTTCTCGTGGGGAGTCGAGGAAGGACCTCTGGGCATTAATACTACAACATGCTTGTTAATTATAAAATGCTATTTTGTACTCTTCTAAATGCTGCAAGACACTTGAACATGCTTGAAGATGCTAGTCTTAGATAGGTTAGGCCTTCCCATCTATTCTGGCATTCTGCAGTTCAGTCCACAGATACAACCCTTCCATTTGATACCAATGCATACTTAGTATAGATCTGATGCTTGCGAGTACTTTGGATGAGTACTCACAGTTGCTTTGCTACCCCTTTTCCCCCTCCTTTCTACTTTCCAGTTGTTGCAACCAAATGGCGGATCACAGGAGCCAGATGCCACCGCTGACGTCTACTACTACCCGATGGTGCCTACTACTACATGGAGACTGCCGACAACCAGGAGTAGTTAGGAGGTCCCAGGCAGGAGGCCTTGCCTCTTCGATCGTTGTTGCTTTTGTGCTAGCCTTCTTAAGGCAGTCTTGTCTAACTTTATGTCTGTACTTAGATATTGTTGCTTCTACTGACGCTTGTGTATCGAGCTATGTATTCGAGCCCTCGAGGGCCCTGGCTTGTAATATAAAGCTTGTATTCTTTTATTTGTGTCTATAGTTGTGTTGTGATATCTTCCCATGAGTCCCTGATCTTGATCGTACACATTTGTGTGTATGATTAGTGTAAAATCGGATTAGGGCGTCACAAGTTGGTATCAGAGCCGACTGCCTGTAGGAATCTCCTTTCCAACTCCTTGGCCGAAGTTGAGTCTAGTCACTGAAAAACTTTTACTAACATGGACGTGTGGCTTACGGGCCCATGTTGCCATTGGGTGGTATTAGGATCTTTTATTCCTCGTCTATACTATGGGGCTCTGATCTCTCTTCTATTCGGGTTAAATAATTTTTCTAACTCTATCCTAGGTTCTCGTGATCAGATCTACCCAGAGAGTTGTATTACGCCTTTCTTGAATCGGGGGCCAAGATCTGCTTCACATTGTTCGTGGGCTAAAGGATCCTTTTATCGAGGGCATCCTGAATTATACCTTGCAGATTCCTCACTCTAGTGGTTTTCTCCGACGTTGATGTAGCCTTTGCTATGTCTTGTTGTTGTATCCGCCCATCGCATGCCAGCATGCCGCCTAGTATGTCTAGGATGATTCTCTTGTCTGAACTCATACTGACAATGTGTAATTGGCTCTGTATATGTATTTGTATGTCTTTAATGACTACTACCTTGTACATACTATGCCTTTGCTCATAGTTCAAGTTACATCATGAATGACTCCATCCACTTGCTCCAACCTCTCGTTAAAACTGCTCCCTGATGTTTTTAAGAGGATGGCTGACGATCCTCCACCTCCACCTTATATTGCTGCAATGATGCAGCAGTTTGAGCTGAATCATCAGTTTATGACCGGGGTAATGGCCCAGTTTCCAAGCCAGAATGCTCATCAACAGCCTGCTCCAATAACACCTTTGTGACATTTCACTTGAAAGGCCCGGCTGCTCAATGGTGGGAAAGCCATAGGGGTATGCTTCCTGTAGAAACTGTAACCACTTAGTAGGAATTTGAGTTAGCCTTCTGTGCAAGGCACATTCCTCAAGTCTGATGGACCAGAAGAAGGAGTTTCGCAAACTCTCACAGGGCACAATGATTGTGGATGAATATCAGAGGAAATTCCTTGAATTATCTCGCTATGCTATGGATGACGTCTGCACTGGCGCTCGCAAGAAGGAGAAATTCCGGGAAGGACTGCGTCTTGATATAAAGCTTGCACTTGTTTCTCATGATTGCGTAAACTTTGCGACGCTTGTCAGCCAAGCTTTCTGAACTGAAACTAGTCTAACCGTGTACCAGGAGTCGCTCAAGCGTACTAGAGATGTTGGCCCATCCTCGAGTCTGGATCCCACACAATGTTCATCACCGACCTTCTCCAACACCAAGGTCGTCTTATGTTGCACCTTGGCTGCCTCCATCACCAACACAACTAACAATTCAGGGTGGACAGTCCAATGTTGTGGCTCCTCCCCATAATGATGGCTTATGCCACAAGTGTGGACAGACAGGACACCTTACCCTCGATTGTCACCAGGATCAGTCCCAAGATGCCCCACGTCCTCTTGTTAGCCATAAGAAGAGTTGCTAAATCTGCCGATTCAGAAACCATAATATCTTATCGCTGATACGTCCATTTTGCATCATGCTTTTATATCGATATTTATTGCATTATGGGTTGTTATTACACATTATGTCACAATACGTATGCCTATTCTCTCTTATTTTACAAGGTTTACATAAAGAGGGAGAATGCCGGCAGCTGGGATTCTGGGCTGGGAAAGGAGAAAGTATTAGAGACCTATTCGGTACAGCTCCAAAAGTCCAGAAACTTCACGGAAGTCATTTTCAGAATATATAAAAAAAACTGAGCGCAAGAAGTTTACTAGGGGGGCCACACCCTGCCCATGAGGGTGGGGGCTTACCCTACCTCCCAGGGCGCGCCCCCTACCTCGTGGGCCCCCTGGTGGCCCTCCGATGCCCATCTTCTGCTCTATGGAGTCTTTCGATGAGGAAAAAATCATAAGCCATCTTTCCGGACGAGACTCCGCCGCCATGAGGCGGAACCTTGGCGGAACCAATCTAGGGCTGCCGGGGAAACGTCCCTTCAGGAGGGGGAAATCATCGCCATCGTCATCACCAACGATCCTCTCATCGGGAGGGGGTCAATCTCCATCAACATCTTCACCAGCACCATCTCCTCTCAAACCCTAGTTCATCTCTTGTATCCAATTCTTGTCTCCAAGTCTGGGATTGTAGTAGTGTTGATTACTCCTTGTAGTTGATGCTAGTTGTTTTATTTGGTGGAAGATCATATGTTCAGATCCTATATGCATATTAATACCCCTCTAATTATGAACATGAATATGCTTTGTGAGTAGTTACGTTTGTTCCTGAGGACATGGGAGAAGTCTTGCTATTAGTAGTCGTGTGAATTTGGTATTCGTTCGATATTTTGATGAGATGTATGTTGTCTCTCCTCTAGTTGTGTCATGTGAATGTCTAGTACTTGACACTTCACCATTATTTGGGCCTAGAGGAAGGCATTGGGAAGTAATAAGTAGATGATGGGTTGATAGAGTGACAGAAGCTTAAGCCCTAGTTTATGTGTTGCTTCATAAGGGGCTGATTTGGATCCATATGCTTCATGCTATGATTAGGTTTACCTTAATACTTTTGTTGTAGTTACAGATGCTTGTAATAGAGGTCACTCATAAGTGGGATGCTTGTCCAAGTAAGGGCAGTACCCAAGCACCGGTCCACCCACATACCAAATTATCAAAGTACCGAACGTGAATCATATGATCGTGATGAAAACTAGTTTGACGATATTCCCATATGTCCACGGGAGTGCTTTACATCATATAAGAGTTTGTCCAGGCTTGTCCTTTGCTACAAAAGGGATTGGGCCACCTTGCTGCACTTTATTTACTTTTGTTACTTGTTGCTCGTTACCAATTATCTTATCACAAAACTATATGTTACCTATAATTTCAGTGCTTGCAGAGAATACCTTGCTGAAAACCGCTTATCATTTCCTTCTGCTCCTCATTGGGTTCAACACTCTTACTTATCAAAAGGACTACGGTAGATCCCCTATACTTGTGGGTCATCAAGACTCTTTTCTGACGCCGTTGCCGGGGAGTGAAGTGCCTTTGGTAGGTGGAATTTGGTAAGGAAAAATTTATATAGTGTGCTGAAATTTACTGTCACTTCTTACTATGGAAAGTACTCCTTTGAGGGGCTTGTTCTGGGTATCTTCACCCCGACCAGTAGAGCAAAGAGTTGCTCCTCAACCTACTGACCTACTGAAAATGAAAATGTCTGCTTTGAAATTCCTTCGGGTATCTTAGAAAAACTGCCAGCTAATCCTTTTGCAGGAGATGGAACAAAGCATCCTGATGAGCGCCTAATATATGTGGATGAAGTTTGTGGATTATTTAAGCTTGCAGGTGTGCCCGGAGGAGATGTTATTAAGAAGAAGGTCTTCCCTTTATCTTTGAAGGGAGATGCATTGACATGGTATAGGCTATGTGATGATACGGGGTCATGGAACTACAAACGATTGAAAATTGAATTTCATCAGAAGTTTTATCCTATGCATCTTGTTCATCGTGATCGCCATTATATATATAATTTCTGGCCTCGTGAAGGAGAAATCATCGCTCAAGCTTGGGGGAGGCTTAAACCAATGTTATATTCATACCCCAATCATGAGCTCTCAAGAGAAATGATTATTCAAAATTTTTATGCTCGACTTTCTGATAACAATCGCACCATGCTCGATACTTCTTGTGCTGGCTCTTTTATGATGAAGACTATTGAATTAAAATGGGATTTATTTGAAATAATTAAATGAAACTCTGAAGATTGGGACCTCGACAAAGGTAAGGAGTCAGGTATGACAGCTAAGTATGATTGTGTTAAATCTTTTATGGATACCGATGTTTTCTGTAAATTTAGCACTAAATATGGACTTGACTCTGAGATAGTAGCCTCTTTCTGTGAATCTTTTGCTGCTCATATCGATCTCTCTCGGGAGAAGTGGTTTAAATATCATCCTCCCATAGAAGTAAAAGTAGCTGCACCTATTAAAGTTGAAGAAAAGACTATCACTTATAATGATCCTATTGTTCCTACTTCTTATGTTGAGAAACCACCTTTCCCTGTTAGGATAAAGGATCATGCTAAAGCTTCAACTATGGTTCGTAAAAGCAATATTAGAACCTATACACCTCCTGGGCAAATTAAAGTTGAACATAATATTGCTATTGTTAAAGATCTCTTGTTTGATAATATTGATGGGCATGTTATTCATTTCCTTGATGAGACTTCTAGAATTGCTAAACCTTGTGCTAAAGATAAACCTAGACCTTTGGTAGGCATGCCTGTTATTTCTGTTAAAATAGGAGACCATTGTTATCACGGCTTATGTGATATGAGTGCTAGTGCTAGTGTTATACCTCATGACTTATACAAAGAAATTATGCATGATATTGCACCTGCTAAGATAGAAGATATTGATGTCACAATTAAACTTGCCAATAGAGATACTATTTCACCAATTGGAATTGTTAGAGATGTTGAAGTCTTGTGTGGGAAAACTAAATATCCTGCTGATTTTCTTGTTCTTGGTTCCCCACAAGATAGCTTTTGTCCTATTATATTTGGTAGACCCTTCTTGAACACAGTTAATGCTAAGATAGATTGAGAAAAGGATGTTGTTACTATTGGTTTAGGTGATATGTCTCATGAATTTAATTTCTCTAAATTTCGTAGACAACACCGTGAAGATGAATTGCCTAATAGAGATGAAATTATTGGTCTTGCTTCTATTGCCGTACCTCCTAGTGATCCTTTAGAACAATATTTGCTAGACCATGAAAATGATATGTTTATGAATGAAAGAAGGGAAATAGATGAAGTATTCTTTAAACAGGAACCCATGCTAAAACACAATTTGCCTGTTAAAATCCTAGGGGATCCTCCTCCACCCAAGGGTGATCCCGTGTTTGAGCTTAAACCGTTACCAGATACTCTTTAATATGCTTATCTTGATGAGAAAAAGATATACCATGTTATTATTAGTGCTAACCTTTCAGAGCATGAAGAAGAGAGATTATTGAAAACTCTAAAGAAGCACCATGCTGCTATTGGATATACTCTCGATGATCTTGAGGGCATTAGTCCCACTCCATGTCAACACAAAATAAATTTGGAAAAACATGCCAAACCAGTTCATGATCACCAACGATAACTGAATCCTAAGATGAAAGAAGTGGTAAGAAAGGAAATACTAAAACTTCTAGAGGCAGGTATTATTTATCCCGTTGCTGATAGTCAGTGGGTATGTCCTGTCCAATGTGTCCCTAAAAAGGGAGGTATTACTGTCGTTCCTAATGACAAAGATGAATTGATTCTGCAAAGAATTATTACAGGTTATAGGATGGTAATTGATTTCCGCAAATTAAATAAGGCTACTAAAAAATATTATTACCCCTTACCTTTTATTGATCAAATGCTAGAAAGATTATCCAAAACATACACATTTTTGCTTTCTAGATGGTTATTCTGGTTTCTCTCAAATACCTGTGTCAGCTGATGATCAATCTAAGACCACTTTTACTTGCTTGTTCGGTACTTTTGCTTATAGACGTATGCCTTTTGGTTTATGTAATGCACCTGCTACCTTCCAAAGATGCCTGATGGCTATATTCTCTAACTTTTGTGAAAAGATTTGTGAGGTTTTCATGGACGATTTCTCCGTCTATGGATCCTCTTTTGACGATTGCTCAAGCAACCTTGATCGAGTTTTGCAGAGATGTGAAGAAACTAACCTTGTCTTGAATTGGGAGAAGTGCCACTTTAAGGTTAATGAAGGTATTATCTTGGGGCATAATGTTTCTGAAAGAGGTATTGAAGTTGATAAAGCCAAGGTTGATGTTATTGAAAAGATGCCATGTCCCAAGGACATCAAAGGTATAAGAAGTTTCCTTGGTCATGCCGGTTTTTATAGGAGGTTCATTAAGGACTTCTCAAAAATTTCTCGGCCTCTCACTAATTTATTACAAAAATATATACCATTTGTCTTTGATGATGATTGTGAAGAAGCATTTGAAATACTTAAGAAAGCATTGATCTCTGCACCTATTGTTTAGCCACCTGATTGGAATTTACCCTTTGAAATTATGTGTGATGCTAGTGATTATGTTGTAGGTGCTATTCTAGGGCAAAAACTTGATAAGAAATTAAATGTTATTCAATATACTAGTAAAACTCTAGACAATGCTCAGAGAAATTATGCTACTACTGAAAAAGAATTCTTAGCAGTTGTATTTGCTTGTGATAAGTTCAGGCCTTATATTGTTGATTCTAAAGTAACTATTCACACTGATCATGCTGCTATTAAATATCTCATGGAAAAGAAAAATGCTAAACCTAGACTTGTTAGATGGGTTCTCTTGTTACAAGAATTTGATTTGCATATTATTTATAGAAAGGGAGCTCAGAACCCCGTTGCAGACAACTTGTCTAGGTTAGAAAATGTTCTTGATGACCCACTACCTATTGATGATAGCTTTCCGGATGAACAATTAAATGTCATAAATGCTTCTCATACTGCTCCATGGTATGCTGATTATGCTAATTATATTGTTGCTAAATTTATACCACCTAGTTTCACATACCACCAAAAGAAAAAGTTATTTTATGATTTGAGACATTACTTTTGGGATGACCCACATCTTTATGAAGAAGGAGTAGATGGTGTTATTATACATTGTGTACCTTAGCATGAACAGGAATAGATCCTACGCAAGTGTCACTCCGAAGCTTATGGAGGACACCACGCTGGAGATAGAACTGCACATAAGGTATTGCAATCCGGTTTTTATTGGCCTACTCTCTTCAAGGATGCCCATAAGTTTGTCTTGTCTTGTGATGAATGTCAAAGAATTGGTAATATTAGTAGACGTCAAGAAGTGCCTATGAATTATTCACTTGTTATTGAACCATTTGATGTTTGGGGCTTTGATTATATGGGACCTTTTCCTACTTCTAATGGATATACACATATTTTAGTTACTGTTGACTACGTCTCTAAGTGGGTAGAAGCTATTCCAGCTAGTAGTGCTGATCATAACACCTCTATTAAGATGCTTAAAGAAGTTATTTTTCCAAGGTTTGGAGTCCCTAGATATTTAATGACTGATGGTGGTTCACATTTTATTCATGGTGCTTTCCGTAAAATGCTTGCTAAATATGATGTTAATCATAGAATTGCATCGCCTTATCACCCACGGTCTAGTGGTCTAGTAGAATTGAGCAATAGAGAACTCAAATTAATTTTGTAGAAGACTGTCAATAGATCTAGAAAAAATTGGTCCATGAAACTTGATGATGCATTATGGGCCTATAGAACTGCATATAAAAATCCTATGGGTATGTGTCGGTGTCAATACCGGCGGATCTCGGGTAGGGGGTCCCGAACTGTGCGTCTAAGGCGGATGGTAACAGGAGGCAGGGAACACGATGTTTTACCCAGGTTCGGGCCCTCTTGATGGAGGTAAAACCCTATGTCCTGCTTGATTAATATTGATGATATGGGTACTACAAGAGTAGATCTACCACGAGATCAGAGAGGCTAAACCCTAGAAGCTAGCCTATGGTATGATTGTCTGTTGTCCTACGGACTAAAACCCCCCGGTTTATATAGACACCGGAGGGGGCTAGGGTGACACAAGGTTGGTTACAAGGAAGGAAATATACATATCCGTATTGCCTAGCTTGCTTCCACGCCAAGTAGAGTCCCATCCGGACACGAGACGAAGTCTTCAATCTTGTATCTTCATAGTCCAGTAGTCCGGCCAAAGGATATAATCCGGCTGTTCAGAGACCCCCTAATCCAGGACTCCCTCAGTAGCCCCCGAACCAGGCTTCAATGACGATCAGTTCGGTGCGCAGTGTTGTCTTCGGCATTGCAAGGCGGGTTCTTTTCCAACTTTCAAGTGTTCGTAAGCAGTGTCGGGCTCCATAAATGTTGAACCTCTTGGCTTCTGTGCCCAATAAGGGCTATCTCCCATGCGTCGAATGAATACGAGGCGCCAGGGCGTTTTCACATTCGCCCCCCTAGCCAGATAAATAAATTGTCTATTAAAGGGACGGGGATTCTTAGATCCGATCCATATCATCCTCCCCCAGTGAGAATTCATCGGAGCGTGCTTCGGAAAGATCCATTCCAGCATGGCCGACCTCCGCAGCTCCTCCTCCTGCCCCCGTAGCCCTAAGCCCGGTGATTGGGAGAGGTGTTCAGTCCCGCACAATCAATTAGTCGAGATGCAGACTAAGGGATTTCTTCCTCCAGCGTATATGGTGCCCGTTCGAGCCGGGCTCGCCACCTACAATGGCGGGGCACAAGCGGAGAGCCTTCCTTGTCCCTTCATGGGGGAACGGGTCTGCCTTGTTCCTTATTTACTAAGGGGCTTGGATTTCCAATTCATCCGTTCCTCCGCGGGCTCGTGGAGTTCTACGGCCTCCAATTACACAATCTCACCCCTGCCTCCATTCTACATATCGCGAGTTATGTTGCTCTCTACGAGTTGTTCCTAGGCTGCGAGGCTCACTTCGAGCTGTGGAATAGGCTATTCTGCCTTGTCCCTCACACACAGAGGGAATCACTTTATCAAGTGGGCAGAGCCGAAATATGGCGCATCGCCGATACCGGATACCTGTCCGGTACCCCGAAGAAGCCGTCCGAAGACTGGCCTTCAGAATCGTTTTATATGGAGGACGTCCCCCTTCCGGACCCTGTTCGGCGGGGTCTACCTGAGTTCAACAATGCTCCTCTGAAGAAGCGCCGAAGTTGGCGCCCACTGTCGGTGTACAAAAAGAGGGGTATACTTTTTGTACCCCTATAACTGTGCACGGGCAGTCTGAGCCACGGGCACCACCACACCAAGCAAGGCAAGGGAGGTGAGCCAGGGTAAGACCGAAGCTCAAGAGAACTAGAACGACGCCAAGGCCAAGACCACGAAGAGCAAAGGGGACGAAGCAGACTACCCCAGCAAGATCCTTGCCGGGGAACAGTCCTAGCAGCCCCGGCAAGACCCTTGCCGCGGCGACTCGTCCCGCGCCTATGGAGCAAACGACCCTTGAGTCCACTGCCCCCAAAGGGCAAGGATTCGGGAGACATCCCCGTGGCGGCATGCAGATATTTGTGAAGACATTCAAGATCAGATACGCACTAAGGAGACGACAACCCTTGGCGGGATCCCAGCCGAGGAAGACCACAAGGCCCCCGGCAAGCGCCTTGCCGGGGATGACAGCAGGCGCCTTGGCAAGACCCTTGCCAGGGCCCCGGCAAGGCCCTTGTCGAGGACACCCACAGGGCCACCATCAGGCCCAAGCTGACTAAACCTCCACTGCCGTTCGCATGCAGCTGCCGACCCAACCAGCTGGGCAGGCACCTGCGTGGCGGCATGCAGATCTTCGTGAAGACCCACCACTGCGCCACCTCAGCTGCCTGCCTACCTGCATGGCATCTCAGGCATCGCTGGCCAGGGCGCGTGTCAACACAAAAAGGAGGCCCGAGGCGACCAGAGGAAGGATTCGGCTTTTTGGAGCTCCTCACGCCCCATAGCTAGCTCAAGAACACAGATATACAATCCACCAAAGCAGGAGTAGGGTTTTACGCATCCTCGTGGCCCGAACCTGGATAAACGAACCGTGTGCTATCTGTTTGATCCGCTCTTCTCACGACCCCGCGCCCCGCTAACTACAGTAGGGATTCTTGCGATCCCATAGGTGTCATTCCCACCGACACCCACGGAGCCCCCAAGCGGAAGACAATGGAGAAGTCCTCTATCTGATGAACCGGATCAAAGCATTGACTCGATCAGGATTGACAATAATCGAAGTTATGTCGATTTGCACAATGCGGGGAGTGCAGCCACTTCAATATCGTGGGCACTGCTTGTGGTGTTATAACGGGGCGGATGACGCCACCCGCTGCGAGCGTAAGGGTCCAGACAATGCTGCCGCTCTAGCGAAGGTTCTGTCCGAACTGTTTAAGGGTGAGGAAGAGGAGTTCACCCGTATCAAGCCACGGGATGGATTCTCCACGTACAATCTTCCAAGCTGGGTAAGTTATATATCCCTGCTCCCATTTTTCCCGCATTCTTAGTCGTAAGTATTCACCTTGCCACTTTGCGGAAAGAATTGTGAAAAGCCATAAAGGAGGTCAGCAGCCCTTCTCCACAACCAGAGGACCCTGACCAGGCCCTCGACTCCGGACTTGAAGAAGATATGGTTATCTCTGTGGAACTGATAGACCGGCAGTTCTATCAGTTAAGCTACGACGATGCCCTGGTGGCCACTACGGCCGACTATCCCGGACTGCTCCCTGCATCGCAGATAAGAAAAATCAAAAAGTCCCAACTCCAAAACTAGGATCCTCTTTTAGGAACTTCACCCACCATATACACATGGCATCTTTTACAGGGAAGGCATTCGGGACGCCCTGCTGAACCTGCGGCAACTCGCCAACAAGAGGTACCGAGGCCGGGTAGGCCAAAAAGGAAGGCAGCCAGGACGGAGATGCCAGCGCAAAGGTATAGGAAAAACCCCGCTCCGTGGTTGTCGTGTTTCTCAAAATGTAATGATGGCCCCGTTTCTTTAACAGAAAGAACACTTGCCGGAATATGTCCGGCGATGCTGCCAATCAAGCTTTCACCAGTCGGGCGCCAGGACCGGACATGGAGGCGGAAGGCGATATGGGGCAGGCGCCAGATAATCCCCCTATAGAGGATGTAGATAGATTATCCTCTACAAACTCAGAAGTAGAAAGCGCCATGAATCATAGGCGCTGCCGGGCCGTACTCCGCGATGCTTGTTTCTCACCAGAGGCGTTGGACGCCTTCAATTCTGGAGAGGCATACCTCCGTGCTTCTCAAGATGGTCTAGCCAGAGCCACGGATCAGTATGTAAAGGATGTACGGGTGAGTAAATATGACGATTTATATGTATCAGTAGCCCCTGAGACTAGAAACAGTTAGCAGAACTGATTTGAGGATCATCTTTAATGTGCAGGTTCTTACTGAGAAGAATACTAGGCTGTCCCAGGAGCTGGAGGAATGCAAGACCCAACTAGGGGCCGCTCTTGCCGCCTTGCAGGAACAGAAAAAACCTCCCGCTGGTAACATTTACTTTAAAGAATGGTGGTTAACATATAGTGTGCGGCATGTCTGCAGATCTAAGAATTGATTTTGCAGATGAATCTGGAGAAAGTCCGGGGGACCAGCATGTTATGGGACAGCTAGAGGCTGGCAAACACATGCTGACTAAGGTTCTGCTGGAGAAAAGCAATCTCCAAGATGCCAACATTAAGATGAACGTGGAACTAAAAGACGTTCGGGGCCAGCTCGCGGACTCCGAGAAGGAGAATAAGCGGCTTCGGCGTGGCATTTTTAGTAAGTGTTTGGACGAATCCTCTTTAAAGGAGTTCGGCGAAGAAGTTGTCTAACATCGTTATGTCTGTAGGTATGCTGACGAGTCGTCCCGCGGAGGAAATGCCCGGGTCTGCGGGTGATATTCTGTCCGAGCTGTCACATCCACACGAACAAGTTCGGCAGGTGATGCAGGGCATTGCCCAGGCCTTGTGGCCGTCCGTCTCCCTGCCAGAAGGCGTTGCAGAGCTTGTAGAGAAGCTGAAGGGAGCACGGCAGCGCTTCCGTTTATGGAAGATATCAGCCTGCCGACAGGGTGCCAAAGAAGCCTGGACCATGGTGAAGACGCGGTTTACCAAGGCAGACCCAAATCACATGGCCGAGGTCGGGCCTGTGGGGCCCAACGGAAAAGAGATCCCCGTTAGCTTGGTTTATGGGCAAGTAGAATTAGCCGCAAAGTATTCTCAATAGGATTGTAAGCTGGACCGCTTGTTGGATGGTATAGAGGAGGAATTTAGTCAGTCCGCATGACTATGTAATTAAAGTGACATGTACAATGCCTTCTAGCCGGATTGTAGATCATTTGTCGTTGCGGACCTTTTCACTACAGCCTCCGGGCCCGATAGTCCGGAGTGAATCCGAATACCTGCTCAGTTATATAAAACCGGGGTATGCGTGGAGACCAGGCGTAGGGGTCATTAGTGCTTTATCAGACAAGTGCCCAACTAGTTATGTTATATTACATGGGTAGTAAGAAACATCTTCCAGGGAGAATAGTTCCGTTAAGGGTTCCTTTCCCTGGGTAAGCATGCCCCAAAGTGCATGTCCGGACTGCGATAAGAAACGCAGAAAAAGCATCTGGGGGCAGATATGGAAAATAAAAATCATCTTTTGTTCACTGACCAAATATTCCCTTAAGAACGCTATCTTTCGGCTTCATCCAGTCTGAGGTACACATCCGGCTGACCCGGCAGTAACAATCGCAGAGGTTCTCCCCTTATGCCCTAGCCGAATTAACGGGAATGTAGGGCATAAATACAAGAGCCAGGCAACCCAGCTTGGTCAAAACTTAAGTCATATCGATGCATATAATGGTGAAAAAAGGTACATGCAGAGGTATAACACATGTGTTGGGCGTGAGGCCCAGATAAATAATTTAAGCTTCTGTGAGAGAAGCCCCCAGGTATGAAGAGTGCGGCTAGCACATCTGTAATGTACAAGCGAGGCACAATGTGACCCTTGAAGGCCTAGATAAATAATAAGAGAAAGAAAGAAAGGGAAACAAGACAGATGATGTATATGCAGAAAATGGACAAAGGGAGGGGACTAACATAGAGTCCGGTGCTAGGCGTAGAATCTTCGGAGCCTGGCCGCGTTCCATGGGTTCGGCTCGAGTCGACTAGTCGATGCATCCCGCAGTCGGTACGCTCCACCGGTCGGAACTTGGTTAATAATGAAGGGACCTTCCATTTTGGGCTCGAGCTTGTTCTTTTTCTTATCCGGTAGGTGTAGAACTAGTTCACCAACGTTGTATGTTTTGGCCCGTACTTCTCAACTTTGGTATGTGCGAGCCTGTTGCTCATAAAATGCGGAACGGGCTTTGGCTACGTCGCACTCCTCCTCCAATGTGTCCAGACTGTCCTGCCGATCGAGCTTGGCTTCTCTTTCTTCATACATGCGCACTCGAGGTGAGTCATGAATTATATCACAGGGCAAGACTGCCTCTCGCCGTACACCATAAAGAACGGTGTATATCCGGTACTATGATTCAGCGTGGTCCGCAGCCCCCAGAGTATGGAGTCGAGCTCCTCTACCCAGTGCCTGTCAGACTCCGTTAAGGAACGCACTAATCTGGGTTTAATGCCGCTCATTATAAGACCGTTTGCTCGCTCGACTTGACCGTTGGTTTGTGGGTGATAGACTGAAGCATAATCGAGCTTGATGCCCATTTTGCTGCACCAGAGTTTTACCTCGTCGGCCGTGAAGTTCGTGCCATTGTGTAACATCCCATAATTCTAAATTTTGGAATGTTATAATAAATAGATAGATTTGATTGATTGTTTGATTGATTGTGTGAAATTGAGTGAAATTGGAAACCTTTTTGAAAGTTAAATGAGAGGGAATAAAAGGACTTTCCCAAACTTTCATTTTTATGCTCTCCGCGAATTCAAATACTTTCCATCACAAAAGCCTGGAGAGAAGATGACATGACTTCTTCCATTTATTAAAATGACAAGGGGGTGTTGAAAATATTTGAATTTCATTTGGAAAATATTTCCAATTCTGAAACTTTATGCAACACAATGATTTTCACGAGCGGAGATAAAATGACTTCTTCAAATTATATGAAATATGAGTTGGGAGTTTCAAAGAATTAAATTCGAAGTTCTTTTGAAGTTATTTTCAATTTGGAGTTATTTGAGTTTTATTCAAATTATTTTTCTCCAAAAATAAAATATATGGAAATTTGGGTAACATGATTCCCTACATTAGAAAATTGGAGAAAAATTAATTTGAAATCATTTTGGTATTTTTTTAAAATGATTTTATTCAATTTTTAATAGACTAGTAGCACTCTTTGTATTATCTGGATTTATGTGGATTTTATTTGGCATTATAAAAAATGTTCATGTCGTAGAAAATCTTATTCTGAAAATTTTGATATATTATATGCCTATATAATATTTTTATTTCTGTTTGTTTTTATTTGTTTTGTTTGTGTGGAAAAAAATCTTTATTAAAAAAATTTTCCCTCACCGACTGGGCCGGCCCAGCGCCCGAGCCAGGCCGCGGCCCAGTGCGCCCGCGCCCGTCCCCGACTCCGGCGGAGTCCGCCACCGCTACGGAACCCGCCGCCGCCGCCCGTGTTCGTGCAGGACTCCCTCCGCCGCCTCTTCGTCGCCCCTCCCGCACGTCATCGCCCCGCCTCCCTCCTATAAAGCCACCCCGGCTCCCCTCTTTGCCTCTCTGCTCGCGCCACCGCCGCCACATCTAGCGCCCGCCGCTGCCGCAGCGCATCACCGCCGCCGCCACCACTGCTGCTGCCGCCGCTGCTCGCCCGCAACCATCGCGCCACTGCCCGCGCCGCCCTCTGCCGCATCCGCCGTTCGCTGCCTCCCCTCGCCGCTCCCTGCGCCTCGCCCTGCCTCACCGGAGAGCCGCCGTCGCCGATCTGCCGGTCCGAACCGCCGTTGCGGTTTTTTTTTCGCGAACCGGTAAAACCCCGAACCCGGTTTGATCCGGTTTTCCTTTTAAGTTTGGTTTTTTTTAAAAAACCCTAGAATAGATCCTTTTTTCCAGGTTTTATTAAATAGCGAACATTCGTTCGTTTAGATCGATAGCGAACAATTTTCGTCCTTTAGGTTCTGTTAGCGAGCGTTCACTCGATAGATTTTTTTATTTTTCTTTTTAATTTCAGTCCAGGGACCCATCCGTGAATATTTTCTTTACAGATCAGCCCCTGGTTTTCAAACGACCACAACTTTTTACTCGTTAGTCCAAATCCAACGAAACCAATGCGCACGTCTTCATTATGATCCCCTCTATCCATTAATCCAACTCAAACATGTTTTTGAAAAGTTTAAAATTTGAATTAGATCAGATTTGAATTCAAACTTCGTTTGATCATAACTTGACTTTCGTAGCTTCGTTTGAGTTGTTTCTTTTTGCAAATCAAAGCTCTTGACCTAAACTTTTTGATAAGGCCAAATTCACATAATTTTGGTACTGTTAGAAATTGTTTTATGTTGCAAGAGCTATTTGCGTGGTTTTGATGTTTTCTGCATCGTCTTCTTCGATCTTTTTGATCTTTTGAGTGATTGCTTATGTGTGGTTACTATTGCTTGATTACGGTAGATTGACCGGAGTGTGACGAGTAGAACTATCAAGTGTTTTGAGTGCCAATCATCTTCATCAACATTGCAGGCAAGTTCACACTTTGATCATATCCCTTTAACACCCAGTTTTATGCATTAGTTTCAACCCTCAAACATTGCATGGTTAGGAATTGATAACATGTGGGTAATGGGAAGTAGTTGATGAGGTAGGAACCTATTACCTGTCATATTGAAACCCTTGGGAGTTACTATTACGTTATGCTTATATTGCCATGCTATGCTCATAGACGTGGATTGGGTTTGACAGTATTTCATGACAGATGTGAGAGATTACTGTTAACTAAGGTTTAACTTAAGGTGGCTACTTTAATACACATCGGGGTGGATTGGCTGGGGCACCCTGGGGATATACCAGTGGACTTGCCTAGACACCTGGGGATATACCAGTGTTGTCCTAGGAGATCCCGGGGTTACCGTGTGATCCTCCTATGGTTCGCCACCCAGGCTCAAAGGGATCATAAGATTATTCATGCTAGAAACTTCCGTGTGCAGCCACAAGCTATTATGGGCTCTAGCATAGTTGATTAAGTCGTGTGAACTCTTACAGTGGTAGACTAGCAGATGTAGGGGTTGTAGGTGGTACGGTCTACCCATCGTAAGGTGCAAACGCTTCTGAAAGACTATGTCTCGGTCATCCGTTTCTCAAATACCATGTAGTGCGAGAAATCCAACGGAGGAGATCGAGTCTTGTGGGAAAAGTGCGCAAACCTCTGCAGAGTGTATAAACTAATCATGATTAGCCGTGTCCCCAGTTATGGACGTCTTGAGTATCTAGTTCTTGGATTATCATCTTGATCTCATCACGTTACTTTAAATGAATATTGTTGGGTTTTAATGATGTTACTTAATTGGGATTGAGAATGCTTTCAACCATTCTCAGTGTTCAACAACCACCATGATAGTTAAATAAATTATATTCCTTTGCAGTAGGGAAATATTGGCTTTTCGCAAAAACCTTATAACCATAGAGCTTTTCCACCAGCCAAATATGCATGTAGTGATAGCCATTGTTCATCATTATCTATGGTGTGAATTTGCCAGTACATTCAATGTACTGACCCATTTCGGGATGCAACGTCTCATGTTGCAGGTTTCTTACGACGAGTAAGTGATACGTTAGGGTTACGATTTCTACACTCAACTTTGCCGTTGGTGTTGATGGGAATCCACAACCTTGTTGCTTCCGCTATATGGATTGATGTAATAGTATTTACGTTACTTTTACATGTGATTTACCTCTGTTATAAGTCCTCGAGTACTGTGTGTGTCAGCATACCGATCCAGGGATGACACTTAAGAACAGAGACTTGACCCATTCGGGTCGGGTCGCTACAAGATGGTATCAGAGCACATGTTGACTGTAGGACGTGACCCTAGAAACTGGCAAGCCCATAGCAAAGATTTTTTCTCTACAACTTTCCCTTTCAAAAAGACCTTTTACCTCTCTTCTCTTCTAAGCTTATTCAAAAATTCTCTTTAGTGAGACCATACCCCTTTCCCCTTTTGACCACACGAAGATTTGACTGATGAGACCACTCCAAGAAGTACAAGATATCGGACCACTACGACCACTATGGAATGAAGTAGATTTTACCGTGCATTTGAATAATGGAAACTACAACGGTTGAAGACCAAAGACAAGTAGAATTTGAAGGCTCTGAAGAATTCCCAGATTTGTATGACCTAGGAAGTCTACCCTTATGGAACTTGGCAGACTATGGAAGCTGTCAATACCCGAGATCAAGGTGTATCGGAGAAAGACTGAAACAAGGAGCATGAGAACTCGAAGTTTTGTCAAAGAAAACCCTAAGGCAGGAGATATCAACTATGGAATGATAGCTCGTGGGAATGACAAGAGCAGAAACACGGTTATTCGTGATGTCATCGCCTGTTTATGCTATTGTCACCGTGCTGAGTTAATCATGCATATGCATGGAAGGATTGGATGGTAGAAGGCTAATGGAGCATCTATCAACAAAGGATGCAGTTTTAACCTTAGCCGGTGTATCACCAGGATCTGGAGTAGTACATCAAGAAGTTTAAGGTGGAGCTCCATGAAGCCGTATTAGACAAGGAATCATTTCGTGAAGAACTCAGGAACCAAAAGCTGAAAGTCGCCAAGCTGGAGGAGCTACAACCTCGAGATACTGGAGATTTGTCAGGAACTGAAGGACAGTATGACCATGGTACATGTGAAGGATGTTGAAACCAGAAGTTTGAAATGCAACTCTGGAATATTAAAGGATGTCACGAGAGATTTCACGTCAACCGAGATGATCTGGTAAAAGAACTTGAGAAGACAAGCATGATCAGAAGAAGCCATTGGAGGCATGAACAAGGCTTGAAGAGTTTGGAGACGTTGAAGGTTTATTGACCTTTAGAAGACCAAACCCCTATTATATACCTATGTTAGATGCGACGTTTGTGAGCTGTCATTTGTTTGATGTTTTCTTGACAACCACAAATAAAATCTGTCTTTTCAAAACTTTTGTTTGTATTGTGTGTATCCCTCTCCATCTCTCTTATCTCACCCCAAATCCTGGGACCCAATAGAGGATGAATGGAGATGAGCTTTCTAGACCGATGAGTCAGTTGGAGACAGACCGATGGATTCAGAACATGGAGGATCACATGGAGAATAACCCTATAGTCAGAAAGGATATGACCCAGCATGCTCTTCAATGCTTTGAAAGAGGTGTTGCTACTTGGTGGAGGATGTACCAAACCATCAATGGATGGCAAGGAGTAACCACTTGGAAAGAATTAACTTGACTCTGCCAAAGTCTCGGCTTGTGTCCCAGAAGTTGAAGCCTTATGGAAAGGATATGAAGAAACCTTGTGCATGCAAGATTTGTGGAGAAATAGGACACACCCATAAGGAACACAAGGATGAATGCCCTAAATTGTGAAGGAAGTCACCTAGTTGAAGAATGCCCAATTAGGCAGATTACTTGTTTCTTGTGTGAAGGGACTACCCACTATCCTGCTCAGTGTCACATTTACCCCATGGTACAACGAACCATCCATCAGAAGAAAGAAGTAATGAAAGGAGCCCTTAAAGAAATTTTAGAAGAAACGTGATGAAGGAAGAGATGGAGGACACACCTAAAGAAGACCCGAGTAAACCCTACACTAAGTCTTGCTATTCATGTGGAGAAGAAGGACACATCTCCCAGAATTGCATAAATGGGGATCTAGTAGAATTCCCACAGAGGAAGTAGAGTATGACCCACAAGAAATAGCAGCCATGATTGGCATGGAAAGGTCCAGGAAGAGAAGCAGATTGGATTCCAGGAAGGATCTGAGTCATATCACCTGTTACAGGTGCAAAGAGTCAGGGCACTACCTCAACAGTTGCCCAAAAGGAAACCTCGATACTTGTCAGAAGTAATATGTTTTAGTTGTGATGGAGCAGGGCACTTTGCCAGAGAATGCCCCAAGGAGAAGGAAACTTGTGCTAGATAGTTGAGTTTGCAACAAAAGAAATGGAGTAGTAGAAGTGAGAACTTTTTTTATATTGAGGTGTTGAGTGGAGACATGTAATGGAAGAGCGAGAGATTGTAATCACTTGAGAATGAATAAAGTTAGCATCGTTGGTTTTGATATGGATTTTATGAGTTGTTACTCTATGAAGAAGAATTTTGGCCATTCTGAGGATATGAGAAATATGGTCTCTGGAAGATTTGTGCATTTTAAGGGTGGTAGTACCCTGTAAGAACCGTTGACCCTGGAAAAAGGTAAGGATACTCTAGTGAGTGGATTTTAGACAAAATAAATATGAGTTTTGTCTCGATATGTGTGATACCCAAGAGTATGTGGGATGAAGTTGGAGACCATCAGTTGTTTGGACCAAATGTGATCAAGGAGTCAGAAGAGAATGTTAAGTTGATTCGAGATAGATTGAAGGTAGCTCAGTCCAAGCAGAAGAGTTATGCAGACTCAAAAACTCAAGTAGGTAGTCTATGAAATTGGAGACAGAGCATGTCTTCGTGTGTCCCCTCTGTGAGGAGTTAAACGAATTGGAGTTAAGGGAAAGGTAGCCCCGAGATTTGTACGACCATACCAAGTTTTGGAGCGTATGGGAGAAGTGGCCAACAAGTTGGAGTCACCCAAAGGACTATCAGGAGTTCAAGATGTGTTTCACGTTTCCCAGTTGAAGAAGTGCCATGTAGAGATGGCCAATATTCCCCTGTAAGGACGCTTGACCCTGGAAAGGATAATGATGTTCCATGAAGTGGAATATGGACTCCATAAGTATAAGATTTTATCTCGGTATGTGGGATATCCCACGAGGATGAGGAGATAAATTACTATTGGATATAAAGGAGGTATGATGTCGGAAATATGGATCAAGGGAAATTCCATGATGAGTCTGAGTAATCATGTCCTAGTTTGGTGCCAATAGAAGGAAGGAAGACAGTACAATTGGATGGATAAAACAATACTAGGAAGTTGGAAGTTGGAATAATGATCAGTTTCCCGATGAGAAGTTCAAGGACTACAAGTGATGAGATGGGCCATAACCCACAGGCCCAAGGACCTGCCAAGAAGCAAGCACATTCTTGCTGAAGGAAAAACCCTGGAAGAAGTTACAATTTTATCGACAGACGATTTTATAGGAGTAACGCAAAACCTGAGAGTTGTGAAGGAACGATAGATGTTTGTCTGGCTTGCAGAATCTATGGATATATCCGAACTTCGTTCGTCGACAAGAGAAATTCTGCAATGCTTGTGAGGATGACCAAGTGTTAGTATGCGAGATTCGCTAAACTGTATACATGGTAATGATT
Source organism: Triticum urartu (assembly GCF_003073215.2). Classification (NCBI taxonomy): domain Eukaryota; kingdom Viridiplantae; phylum Streptophyta; class Magnoliopsida; order Poales; family Poaceae; genus Triticum; species Triticum urartu. The sequence goes on from NC_053028.1 coordinate 585,870,676, forward strand.
TGGGTGCGGGATGGATTGATCACCATACCGACTTACTCTTATTATTCGCCTTGCTATATGAGATGGTAAATCTGAGTGACTTACCTATAGTAGAGAGACGACGATATTAAACCTTGTTTGAACCTTAGAATGGTATAAGTATTTTCCCTTGTACACGGCAGTTGTTGCCAACCGTAGGTTACAAGGTGAGGTTCAACCCAGACCCATTTCCTGCAGGAGAAAGCATAAATTGTTGACCACCATGAGATATCGATAGTTGTTTAGTTTTGGCGCCAGGCCCGCCAGCTAAGAAGACCCAGTCTCAGAATAACCTTACCAAGATGAAAGGACAAAAGAATTGAGAAAAAGGTTATGCCACTACCGGAAGAGCCCACAGAAGGAATTGTCCTTATGATCTGAGAAGACCGGACCTATCAAGAATAAGGATGGAGTATATGAGCATTGATGGGACCGTAACGATGTTTCTAATGGTGGTAGCACCCCAGACCCCTGTGATGATCGACGGATTTTGAGAAGACCCCAAACCCTAACCTATTTCTATCTAGCCTCTCCGAATCTCGAGGACGAGATTCATTTTAAGGGTGGTAGGTTTGTAACATCCCAAAATTCTAAATTTTGGAATGTTATAATAAATAGATAGATTTGATTGATTGTTTGATTGATTGTCTGAAATTGAGTGAAATTTGAACCTTTTTGAAAGTTAAATGAGAGGGAATAAAAGGACTTTCCCAAACTTTCATTTTTATGCTCTCCGCGAATTTAAATACTTTCCATCACAAAACCCTGTAGAGAAGATGACATGACTTCTTCCATTTATTTAAATGACAAGGGGGTGTTGAAAATATTTGAATTTCATTTGGAAAATATTTCCAATTCTGAAACTTTATGCAACTCAATGATTTTCACGAGCGGAGATAAAATGACTTTTTCAAATTATATGAAATATGAGTTGGGAGTTTCAAAGAATTAAATTCAAAGTTCTTTTGAATTTATTTTCAATTTTGAGTTATTTGAGTTTTATTCAAATTATTTTTCTCCAAAAATAAAATATATGGAAATTAGGGTAACATGATTCCCTACATTAGAAAATTGGAGAAAAATTAATTTGAAATCATTTTGGTATTTTTTAATAGACCAGTAGCACTCTTTGAATTATCTGGATTTGTGTGGATTTTATTTGGCATTAAAAAATATTCATGTCGTAGAAAATCTTTTTCTGAAAATTTTGATATATTATATGCCTATATAATATTTTTATTTCTGTTTGTTTTTATTTGTTTTGTTTGTGTGGAAAAAAATCTTTATTAAAAAAAATTCCCTCACCAACTGGGCCGGCCCAGCGCGCCCGCGCCCGTCCCCGACTCCGGTGGAGTCCGCCACCGCTACGGAACCCGCCGCCGCCGCCCGTGTTCGTGCAGGACTCCCTCCGCCGCCTCTTCGTCGCCCCTCCCGCACGTCATCGCCCCGCCTCCCTCCTATAAAGCCACCCCGGCTCCCCTCTTTGCCTCTCTGCTCGCGCCACCGCCGCCACATCTAGCGCCCGCCGCTGCCGCAGCGCATCACCGCCGCCGCCACCACTGCTGCTGCCGCCGCTGCTCGCCCGCAACCATCGCGCCACTGCCCGCGCCGCCCTCTGCCGCATCCGCCGTTCGCTGCCTCCCCTCGCCGCTCCCTGCGCCTCGCCCTGCCTCACCGGAGAGCCGCCGTCGCCGATCTGCCGGTCCGAACCGCCGTTGCGGTTTTTTTTTCGCGAACCGGTAAAACCCCGAACCCGGTTTGATCCGGTTTTCCTTTTAAGTTTGGTTTTTTTAAAAAAACCCTAGAATAGATCCTTTTTTCCAGGTTTTATTAAATAGCGAACATTCGTTCGTTTAGATCGATAGCGAACAATTTTCGTCCTTTAGGTTCTGTTAGCGAGCGTTCACTCGATAGATTTTTTTATTTTTCTTTTTAATTTCAGTCCAGGGACCCATCCGTGAATATTTTCTTTACAGATCAGCCCCTGGTTTTCAAACGACCACAACTTTTTACTCGTTAGTCCAAATCCAACGAAACCAATTGCGCACGTCTTCATTATGATCCCCTCTATCCATTAATCCAACTCAAACATGTTTTTGAAAAGTTTAAAATTTGAATTAGATCAGATTTGAATTCAAACTTCGTTTGATCATAACTTGACTTTCGTAGCTTCGTTTGAGTTGTTTCTTTTTGCAAATCAAAGCTCTTGACCTAAACTTTTTGATAAGGCCAAATTCACATAATTTTGGTACTGTTAGAAATTGTTTTATGTTGCAAGAGCTATTTGCGTGGTTTTGATGTTTTCTGCATCGTCTTCTTCGATCTTTTTGATCTTTTGAGTGATTGCTTATGTGTGGTTACTATTGCTTGATTACGGTAGATTGACCGGAGTGTGACGAGTAGAACTATCAAGTGTTTTGAGTGCCAATCATCTTCATCAACATTGCAGGCAAGTTCACACTTTGATCATATCCCTTTAACACCCAGTTTTATGCATTAGTTTCAACCCTCAAACATTGCATGGTTAGGAATTGATAACATGTGGGTAATGGGAAGTAGTTGATGAGGTAGGAACCTATTACCTGTCATATTGAAACCCTTGGGAGTTACTATTACGTTATGCTTATATTGCCATGCTATGCTCATAGACGTGGATTGGGTTTGACAGTATTTCATGACAGATGTGAGAGATTACTGTTAACTAAGGTTTAACTTAAGGTGGCTACTTTAATACACATCGGGGTGGATTGGCTGGGGCACCCTGGGGATATACCAGTGGACTTGCCTAGACACCTGGGGATATACCAGTGTTGTCCTAGGAGATCCCGGGGTTACCGTGTGATCCTCCTATGGTTCGCCACCCAGGCTCAAAGGGATCATAAGATTATTCATGCTAGAAACTTCCGTGTGCAGCCACAAGCTATTATGGGCTCTAGCATAGTTGATTAAGTCGTGTGAACTCTTACAGTGGTAGACTAGCAGATGTAGGGGTTGTAGGTGGTACGGTCTACCCATCGTAATGTGCAAACGCTTCTGAAAGACTATGTCTCGGTCATCCGTTTCTCAAACACCATGTAGTGCGAGAAATCCAACGAAGGAGATCGAGTCTTATGGGGAAAAGTGCGCAAACCTCTGCAGAGTGTATAAACTAATCATGATTAGCCGTGTCCCCGGTTATGGACGTCTTGAGTATCTGGTTCTTGGATTATCATGTTGATCTCATCACGTTACTTTAAATGAATATTGTTGGGTTTTAATGATGTTACTTAATTGGGATTGAGAATGCTGTCAACCATTCTCAATGTTCAACAACCACCATGATAGTTAAATAAATTATATTCCTTTGCAGTAGGGAAAAATTGGCTTTTCACAAAAACCTTATAACCACGCATTTTGGCTGGGTCCGGACTATTGTTACCGGTGTCTCCTTCCCATACTACGGATGGCTTGTACAACCTTTCCAGAAATATGTTGGGGGGACTATATCGCGTTTTGCGCTGATGCGGGCTAGGACATCCGCCGCCTAATTGTTTTCCCGAGCCACATGGTGAAATTCGAGCCCCTCGAACCGAGGTGACATTTTGAGGACGGCGTTTCGAAAGGCCGCCATTTTCGGATCCTTGGCGTCAAAGTCTCCATTTATTTGGGATATTCCGAGGTTTGAATCCCCACGCACCTCCAGGCGTTGAATGCCCATGGAGACAGCCATCAGAAGACCATGCAACAGAGCTTCATATTCGGCTGCTTTATTGGAGTCTGTATACAATATTTGTAGTACGTACTGAACGGTATCCCCGGTTGGGGATGTCAGGACGGCGCCAGCCCCTAGACTGGCCAGCATTTTAGAGCCGTCGAAGTGCATGATCCAGTTGGAGTATGCGTCGTACTCTTTAGGGAGTTCGGCCTCCGTCCATTCGGCGATGAAGTCGGCCAATACTTGCGATTTAATGGCTCGTCGAGGTTTGTATGTTATGTCGAACGGGATGAGCTCAATGGCCCATTTGGCAATCCGGCCCGTAGCGTCACGGTTGTTTATAATATCATTAAGTGGCACTTCCGAGGCTACTGTAATCGAACACTCTTGAAAGTAGTGTCATAGCTTCCGAGACGCCATGAATACCGCCTAGGCTATCTTTTGATAATGTGGGTACCATGATTTGCATGGAGTGAGGACAGTGGATACATAGTAAACCGGCTTTTGAAGAGGGAATTTATGTCCGGCAGCTTCTCGTTCGACGACGAGCACTGCGCTTACAACTTGATAAGTTGCCGCAATGTACAACAGCATTGGTTCGCCAATGTTTGGTGCGGCCAGGATTGGGTTGGTTGCCAAAATGGCCTTTATTTCTTCCAATCCGGCTGTGGCAGCATCCGTCCACTCAAAGTGTTCGGTGTGCCGAAGAAGGCGATAAAGGGGTAAAGCCTTTTCTCCTAAGCGGGAGATAAAGCGGCTTAGAGCCGCCATGCATCTAGTTAACTTCTGGATTTGTTTGAGGTCTGTTGGTGTAGCCAACTGTGACAAAGCTCGGATTTTGGCCGGATTAGCTTCGATACCTCTACTGGAGACAATGAAACCCAGGAGCTTTCCGGCTGGTACGCCGAAGACGCATTTTTCCGGATTGAGCTTGATGTCGTATGTTCAGATGTTGTCGAATGTGAGCCTCAAGTCTTCTATCAAAGATTCGATGTGTTTGGTTTTGACAACCACATCGTCTACGTATGCCTCTACTATTTTGCCGATTTGTTTCTCCAGACATGTCTGAATCATGCGCTGATATGTTGCGCCGGCGTTCTTGAGCCCAAAAGGCATTGTGTTAAAACAGAAGGGACCGTATGGTGTGATGAATGCCGTTGCGGCTTGGTCGGACTCCACCATCTTGATTTGGTGGTAACCGGAGTATGCGTCCAGGAAACACAATGACTCGTGTCCTATGGTAGCATCAATGATTTGATCGATGGGTGGGAGGGGGAAGGGATCCTTTGGGAAATCTTTATTGAGGTCTTTGAAATCGACACAAAGGCGCCAGGATTTGTCCTTCTTTGGTACCATCACCAGGTTTGCTAGCCAGTCCGGGTGTTTTATTTCTTTGATGAATCCGACCTCCAATAACTTGGCTAGTTCCACTCCCATGGCATGTCTCTTAGGTTCGGAGAAACGCCGAAGAGCTTGCTTGACCGGCTTAAATCCCTTTAGGATATTGAGGCTATGCTCGGCCAGCCTGCGTGGGATTCCTGGCATGTCTGAGGGATGCCAGGTGAATATGTCCCAGTTCTCGCGCAGGAACTCTCGTAGTGCGGCATCCACAGCGGGGCTTAGCTGTGCCCCGAGGGAGGCTGTTTTTGTAGGGTCCGTTGGGTGGACTTGGAATTTGACTATTTCATACGCTGGTTTAAAATAGGTGGACTTGGATCTCTTGTCGAGTATCACGTCGTCCCTGTCCACTATGGAGCATAGCGTGGTTAATTCCTCGGCCGAGAGGGCTTCGGATAATGCCTCGAGGGCCAATGCGGCTATTTTGTTTTCGGCGCGGAGTGCGGTGTCTGGATCGCTGGCGAGAGTGATGATTCCGTTGGGCCCGAGCATTTTGAGCTTCATGTACCCGTAATGAGGTACGGATTCGAAGATTGTGAATGCCTCCCGTCCTAAAAGAGCGTGATAACCACTGCTGAACGGGGCCACTTGGAAAGTAATTTCTTCGGACCTGTAATTATCTGGCGTGCCGAATACCACATCTAGTGTGATTTCCTAGCAAAGCGTGCTTCCCAACTGGGGATGATTCCTATAAAGGTTCTGCTACTTTCCTCAATGCGGTTCCACTCTATTTCCATCTTTTGAAGAGTTTCCTCATAGATGAGGTTTAATCCGCTGCCGCCGTCCATGAGTACTTTGGTGAGTCGAAAGCCGTCCACGATTGGACTGAGGACTAGTGCGGCTGGTGCTCGGGTTGTTTGGAATTTAGGTTCGTCACTGGCATTGAAGGTAATAGCCGTGTCACTCCATGGATTTATTGCTACTACGTGGCAGATTTCGGCCATGCTCTGGAGTGTTCGCTTGCGTCTATTATTTGACGCGGAGGTCTCAAAGACCGTTAGCACCGTATTGTTATCCACGGGATGGTGCTCTGTGGTATTTGGGAGAAGTAGATCCTCACCACTTTTGGCCACCTGCCAGAGTATCCAACATGCTCTAAGGCTGTGCGTTGGTATTGTATCCGCTGTACTATGTATTTTGCAGGGTCCGTTGAGCCATCCCTCCAGTATGGTTCCATACCCTGTAGAGGGTTTTTGCTTTTTGGTAGTTGACCCGGGTGTATTGTGATAATGCACCCTTTTGTTTCCGACTAGGTTTGTATTCAGGGCCGGATTATCCCAGAAGTTTACTTCGGTTTTCCAGGCACTTTCCATCGCACAGTACTTTCGTACTATGGACGCCAAGTCAGCGAAGCGTGTTATCTCACGGTGATTTATGGCGTTAAGGATTCCCCTGTCCGTGCAATTATTACTGAAAAATAGGATTGCGTCTTCCTCGCGACAGTCCTTAACCTTGTTCATCGCAAGCAGGAATCTGGCCCAATAGTGATGTACTGTTTCCTGGGCACTTGCTTGATGTGGGAAAGATCGCTTATGTTTGGGTGAGTGGGTGGAATTAAATCCAAACCCTCACCTGATCTGGGATCCAGGGGCCGAGGAATTTCCAATTTTGGAAGTTCCGGTTCCGGGGTGTGACCCGATAATCCTGGCCCGCTGCCTGACTCTAAGTTCAGGGATTGGATGTTGTCCTCCCGCGAACAGGCGTCCGGCTCAGAGAACTCGGCAATCCAGACATAGTTGGTCCTCAAGATGGAGGAAAGGTCGCCGCATTGTTCCTCCACCACTGCAATATGATGGGTGATCGGTGGAGAGTTAATCTCCCTTTGATCGGGTTTAAGCCCAATCCGATCATAGTCCATAGCGACTCCCAAGGCGGCGATGCGATCTAAGAGCTCGTTTAAGGAGGCGAGCTCCATTGGATCCATCTGTTCGGTGAGTGCCGATTTGACGTGGACGTTGTTTTCGATGACCCGAGAAATCATCGTCGGCGCGGCGGCCGAACAGGCGGTCATGATGAAACCGTCTACCCGGAGAGTTTAGCCGACAACCAAAGCTCCCCCGGCAGTAGTACCGTCTTTAAAAAGGAGACGAGGCATCCTTCCTTCTGGCGACGGCACAGAGGAACTCTCAATGAAAGCACCAATGTCGGTGTCAAAATCGGCGGATCTCGGGTAGGGGGTCCCGAACTGTGCGTCTAAGGCGGATGGTAACAGGAGGCAGGGAACACGATGTTTTACCCAGGTTCGGGCCCTCTTGGTGGAGGTAAAACCCTACGTCCTGCTTGATTAATATTGATGATATGGGTAGTACAAGAGTAAATCTACCACGAGATCGGAGAGGCTAAACCCTAGAAGCTAGCCTATGGTATGATTGTCTGTTGTCCTACGGACTAAAACCCCCTGGTTTATATAGACACCGGAGGGGGCTAGGGTTACACAAGGTCGGTTACAAAGGAGGAAATATACATATCCGTATTGCCTAGCTTGCCTTCCACGCCAAGTAGAGTCTCATCCGGACACGAGATGAAGTCTTCAATCTTGTATCTTCATAGTCCAGCAGTCCGGCCAAAGGATATAATTCGGATGTCCGGAGACCTCCTAATCCAGGACTCCCTCAGTATGTCTTCGTATAAAATGGTCTATGGGTAAGAATGTCACTTACCTCTCGAACTAGAACATAAGGCTTATTGGGTTATTAAAGAAATCAATTATGATTTCAAACTTTCCAGTGAGAAGAGGGTATTTGACATTAGCTCACTCCATGAATGGAGAACCCAAGCCTACGAAAATGCCAAGTTGTTTAAAGAAAAAGTTAAAAGATGGCATGACAAAAGGATACAAAAACATGGGTTTAATGTAGGTGATTATGTATTGTTATACAACTCTTGTTTAAAAATTTTTGTAGGAAAAATTCTCTCTAAATGGGAAGGTCCTTCCGTTATCGAGGAGGTCTATCGTTCTGGTGCCATAAAAATCAACAACTTCGAAGGCACAAATCCGAAGGTGGTGAATGGTCAAAGAATTAAACATTATATCCCAGGTAATCCTATAAATGTTGAAACCAATGTTATTGAAACCGTAACCCCGGAGGAATACATAAGGGACACTTTCCGGAATGTTTCAGACTCCAAAAAGGAATAGGTATGTGGTACGGTAAATAAACCGACTCCAAAACAGTTCTAATGGCAATTTTCTTCCGTTTTGGAATATTTAGAAAATAGAAAAATAAGAAGTAGTCCGGGAAGGACACGAGGGCTCCATGAGGGTGGAGGGCGTGCCCTACCCCCTGGGCGCGCCCCCTACCTCGTGGGCACCTCGTGTGCTCTCCGGACTCCTTTTTCTTGCACGTTACGTATTTTGGTCGGTAAAAATTCATTATATAATCTCCCGGAGGTTTTGACTCCCATATCACGCAATTATCCTCTGTTTGTGTTTCGAGCTGTTGCTGCTGCAGATTAGAGCAAGATGTCTTCGCAAGAGTCTGTCAGGGAGAGCCAGGTGTCTCATCCAGCACCGAGATCAATGACAAACAACAATGTTCACCACTTTGGGCCCGCAACGGAGGAAGAGATGGAGGCTGATTTGAAGAGGATCGATGCCATGGAGGAGGATCAAGAAGTCACTTCCCGCTTCCGAGCTGGATTCACAATGGGGGAATTGCAGAGCTCGGCTATTCCAAACTCGGTTATCCCTTCCAATGTTAGATTTCTTTCTTATGAGAATATGAAAAAGAGTGTCACTGGTTCTCCCGCAGCTATGCAGCACCCTTGGGTGCAGGGAGCTTTGGCTATTACAGGAAAACTTTGAAAGGAAATAATGGACCTCAAGCAGCAAGTCAATAAGCTCGAGGAGGAGAATCGTATCCTGATGGGCATCATCGCCAAGAATATCACATCACCATCCCCGAAAAGAGAGACATAATCACATGGGTATGGGCACTCCCCTTGGCAACTGCCAAGCTTGGGGGAGTGCCCCGGTATCGTATCACCATCACTTTTATCTTTACCGTTTTTCTTAGTTTGATCCTTTTGATAATATCTTGATCTAGTAGCATAAATTTTTAGTATGATCTAGTTGTGAGTTTTGCTTTATGATCCTTCTATGTAATCGAGTCTGTGAGCTATATAATAAAGATTAGTGTTGTGTCAAGGGCTTGATTATTTTGCCATGATCTTGAGTGAATAAAAGAAAAGATAAAAAATAAAAAGAAACAAAGAGATCATATGGATCTTATGGAGAGTAATGAGCTCACATATAAAAAGTATGATGAATAAAAGTTGTTGAGAGATGACAAACATAGTTTTGGTCATCGTTGCAATTAATAGGAAGTAATAAAGAAAGAGAGGTCTTCACATATAAATACACTATCTTGGACATCTTTTATGATTGTGAGCACTCATTAAAGTATGACATGCTAAAGAGTTGACGTTGGACAAGGAACACAACGTAATGGTTTATGTTTTCTTACATCTGAGATAAATTATATTGTCATGGATCATCCAACATGATTGAGCTTGCCTTTCCCCCTCATGCTAGCCAAATTCTTTGCACCAAGTAGAGATACTACTTGTGATTCCAAACATCCTTAAACCAGTTTGCCATGAAAGTCCACAATACCTACCTATGGATTGAGTAAGATCCTCCAAGTAAGTTGTCATCGGTGCAAGCAAAAAAAATTGTTCTCTAAATATGTATAACTTATTAGTGTGGGAGAAAATAAGCTTTATACGATCGTGTGATTTGGAAGAAATAAAAGCGACAGACTACATAATAAAGGTCCATATCACAAGTGGCAATATAAAGTGACGTTCTTTCGCAATAAGATTTTGTGCATTCAACCATGAAAGCGCATGACAACCTCTGCTTCCCTCTGTGAAGGGCCTATCTTTTACTTTTATCTCCTACCTTGCATAAGAGTCATGGTGATCTTCACTCTTCCTTTTTAAATTTTATCTTTTGGCAAGCACAACATGTTCGAAAGATCCTGGTATATACGGCTAATTGGATGTGAGTTTTCATGAACTATTATTGTCGACATTATCCTTGAGGTAAAACGTTGGGAGGCAAAACTATAAGCCCCCATCTTTCTCTGTGTCCAATTAAAACTCCATACCCATAAGTATTGCGTGAGTGTTAGCAATTGTGAAGGACTATATGATAGTTGAATATATGGACTTGCTGAAAAGCTCTTAGATTGATCTTTCTTATGTTATGATAAATTGCAATTGCTCCAGTGACTAAGATTGTAGTTTGTTAGTTTTCAATGAAGTTTATGATTCATACTTGAAATTGTGATTGAATTGTTACTCTAGCATAAGAGATCATATGACAAGAATTATATAAGTTGATGTTCTAAGAATGATCATGATGCCCTCATGTCCGTATTTTATTTTTATCGACACCTCTATCTCTAAACATGTGGACATATTTTTCGATTTCGGCTTTCGCTTGAGGACAAGCGAGGTCTAAGCTTGAGGGAGTTGATACGTTCATTTTGCATCATGCTTTTATATCGATATTTATTGCATTATGGGCTGTTATTACACATTATGCCACAATACTTATGCCTATTCTCTCTAATTTTACAAGGTTTACATAAAGAGGGAGAATGCCGATAGCTAGGGTTCTAGGTTGGAAAAGCAGAAAGTATTAGAGACCTATTCTGCATAGCTCCAAAGTCCTATAACTTCACGGAAGTCATTTTCAAAATATATAAAAAATACTGAGCGCAAGAAGTTCACCAGGGGGCCACACCCTGCCCACGAGGGTGGGGGGCGTGCCCTACCCCCCTAGGCGCACCCCCTACCTCGTGGGCCCCCTGGTGGCCCTATGATGTCCATATTCTGCTATATGGAGTCTTTTGATGAGGAAAAAAATCATAAGCCATCTTTCTAGACGAGACTCCGCCGCCACGAGGCGGAACCTTGGCGGAACGAATCTAGGGCTCCGACGGAGCTGTTCTGTTGGGGAAACTTCCCTTTGGGAGGGAGAAATCATCGCCATCGTCATCACCAATGATCCTCTCATCGGGAGGGGGTCAATCTCCATCAACATCTTCACCAGCACCGTCTCTTCTCAAACCCTAGTTCATCTCTTGTATCCAATTCTTGTCTCCAAGTCTGGGATTGGTACCTGTGGGTTGCTAGTAGTGTTGATTACTCCTTGTAGTTGATGCTAGTTGGTTTATTTGGTGGAAGATCATATGTTCAGATCCTATATGCATATTAATACCCCTCTGATTATGAACATGAATATGCTTTGTGAGTAGTTACGTTTGTTCCTGAGGACATGGGAGAAGTATTTCTATTAGTAGTCATGTGAATTTGGTGTTCGTTCGATATTTTGATGTATGTTGTCTCTCCTCTAGTGGTGTCATGTGAACATCGACAACATGACACTTCACCATTATTTGGGCCTAGAGGAAGGCATATTGGGAAGTAATAAGTAGATGATGGGTTGCTAGAGTGACAGAAGCTTAAATCCTAGTTTATGCGTTGCTTCGTAAGGGGCTGATTTGGATCCACATGTTTCATGCTATGGTTAGGTTTACCTTAATACTTCTGTTGTAGTTGCGGATGCTTGCAATAGGGGTTAATCATAAGTGGGATGCTTGTCCAAGTAAGGACAGCACCCAAGTACCGGTCCACCCACATATCAAATTATCAATGTACCAAAAGTGAATCATATGATCGTGATAAAAACTAGTTTGACGAACTTCCCATGTGTCCTTGGGAGCGCTTTACATCATATAAGAGTTTGTCCAGGCTTGTCCGTTGCTACAAAAGGGATTGGGCCAGCTTGCTGCACGTTATTTACTTTTGTTACTTGTTGCTCGTTACCAATTATCTTATCACAAAACTATCTGTTACCTATAATTTCAGTGCTTGCAGAGAATACCTTGCTGAAAACCACTTATCATTTCCTTCTGCTCCTCGTTGGGTTCGACACTCTTACTTATCGAAAGGACTACGATAGATCCCCTATACTTGTGGGTCATCAATCACCCGTTGTTGTAATTGGCCATGCCAATCATGTTGATGCTGAAAAGGCTCAGAAGGAATCGACTATTGTGCTGGGAACTCTCTCTATTAATATAGTACTGGCCTCTGTCCTCTTTGATTCAGGAGCATCGCATGCTTTTGTGTCCCAATGGTTTGCTCAGTTGCATGGGCTTGGCGTGGAAGAATTACCCACTCCTCTAACGGTTCCATCCCCAGGGTCCAAGTGGCAAACCACAATGGTAATCCCTCACAACCAAATCGAGATTGGAGGTCTACTTTTTCCGGCTTCTCTCATTGTACTCGGACCTTCCAACATAGACATCATTCTTGCTATGGATTGGTTGACAACACATAATGCTTTGATTGAGTGTGCTACCAAGACAGTCCAACTCACTCAACCTTCTGGCCAGATAGTCCAATGCTCAGTTCCAGAAGCTCAGGATGCTGAGAATCAGATATATATACTAAATGCATTAAATGCACCTCTTGAGGGAATAGAGAACATTCCAGTCGTTAAGGATTTTGAAGATGTCTTTCCAAAAGAACTTCCAGGAATACCCCCTGCTAGAGCTGTTGAATTCATCATAGACTTGAAGCCAGGCAGTACTCCTATTGCCAAGCGACCCTAAAAGATGCCGCCACATGAACTCCTTGAGCTTAAGGAGGAAATCGACAAATCACTTATCAAGGGTTTCATTCGTCCTAGTTCATCTGCTTGGGGAGCACCTTCTCTCTTTGTCAAGAATATGGATGGTACATATCATTTGGTCCAACATTACCGACCTATCAACCAGGCAACAATTCAGAACAAGTATCTGCTTCCCAGAATCAACGATCTGTATGATGAACTTGATGGTTCCTGAGTATTCTCTAAACTTGATTTGAGGTTGGGTTACCACCAGATCCGAGTTCGAGAAGAGGATATTCCCAAGACCGCATTTGTTACTCGCTACGGTTCATACGACTACATTGTCATGTCCTTTGGCTTGACTAATGCTCCAGCCACCTTCTCTCATCTTATGAATTGTATATTCATGGAATACCTTGACAAGTTCATCATGGTTTATCTGGATGATATCCTTGTATACTCCAAGAACAAAGAAGAACACGCTGAACATCTTCGTCTCATTCTATAGAAACTTTGAGAACATCAACTATATGCTAAGTATTCCAAGTGTGAATTTTGGCTTCCCGAAGTGACCTATCTTGGGCATGTCATCTCCAAGGTTGGTATTCACGGGCGAGCACATGCTACGCCCCGGTGGTCTTCACGCACCAAGCCGACGCCTGTGGCGCCGTTCCGAGCGCCTCCGCCGCTCTGCTTGGTCGCCGGCGACTAACCCCGGCGGCCGCTGACGTGGACCAATCATTAGCACTAATGATGGGGCTAACTAACCCACTAGCTCACTGACGTATGGGCCCCACGCACTAATTAACCCCGAGTTATTCCTGTTAGATTTAACTTAATCACGGTGGCCCCACGTGTCAGCTTTGACTTTTGTCAAGTCAACGTTGACCGGTCCCACCTGTCATCCAACCAAATCAGCTTGAGACACTGACGTATGGGTCCCACAGGTCAGGTTTGACCTGGCCGACCCAGTTGACCAGCTGACGTCACAGTGATGCAGTGCTAACGCAATAACTCATATTCTGGATTTAACTTAATTCAGGAAATTCCAGAAAATGCCCAAAACTTCTAAAATTCATAGAAAATCAACCGTAGCTCCAAATCAAATAATTTATATATGAAAAATGATCAGAAAATTCCAAAGAATCTGATTATGGCATTATCATGCATGTTTGAACAACTTATGCCTGCTGATCAGGTCAAATCAAATAAGTGGCATTTAAATAATCACATATGGAGTTGAATCTAAATCTTTGGTTCAAACCAACTTCATTTAATCTGGTTTTAGTTGCATTAGCTCAAATCACAGCATATTGACATGTCATGATCATGCATCATAATGTGCATTGCATTGATTGTGTTCTTTTTGTGTTCGCCGGTGATTGTCCCCCCCGGTAGACGTATGTTTCGACGACGTGTTTGATGACACCGATGAAGAGCTATATCATCTTCAGAAGTTACAGGCAAGCAAAACCCCTTGCTCCCATTTACTGCATTAGGACAACAACGATTAATCTGTTACTTGTTGCGGTAGTTGAACCCCTTATCCTCTGCATGACCTGTCATTGTCACAGTAAATAGATGAAACCCACTAGCATGAGTAGGAGTTGTTTGAGCCCTGATGTGCCTACTCATTCATGCTTGTTTGTCATGCCTGCTATTGCATATAATTGTGTTAGGTCTGATTCATCGGGGATGAATCGGAGGTGTGTGAACATGTCCTACTGTTGAGAGCTAAGTGTGTGAACATGATTTGGTAAAGGTATTGATGAGAGTCCATGTAGGAGTACATGGTGGGTTGTTTCATTGAAGCTGTCCTTAGGAACTGAGTTCTATGTTTGCGATCCATGAAACAGCTACTACCACACAGTGGGCCCTGAAATATGACCCCGCTCGACTTACTGACCCCTCTCGTCCTTTGACCAGGAGTTGCAACTAGTTTCTAGTGTTTATAGGATATGTGTTGGCGGCCGTGCGTAGCACTGACCCTAGGGGTGGGCTATGATGCGGTAGATACACTATGGCACGGTGTACCGGGCGCCCGTTTGGTGTCTCGGGAACCCTGCACACATCGTTTGGGGCTGTGAGCGAAACTTTGACCGGATCTCCTCGCGGATGGAACCTGAATAGGCGATAAACCTGGACTAGAGACTTGTGCGGTTAGTCAGGTCGTGGTCTACACCCACGTCGGCTTTCGCTTGAAGTCTGCCGAGCACATGTCGTGTGTAGACGCTAAGTGGTGGAAACATGTGTGACGAAGTACACCCCTGCAGGGTATAAAACTATTCGAATAGCCGCGTCCGCGCTAAAGGACTTCTGGGTTGCCTATAATAGTTCATAGACAAGTGAAAGTGGATACTCTAAAATGCGCAAGATAAGCGTGAGTGCTATGGATGGCGTTCTCGTAGGGAGACGGGAGCGGATCCATAGTGGTGTATTGATATGGTGAATATGTGGACTCGTGTGCGCCACCGAGTCAAAGCTGGCTTGCTATAGTTAAACTCCACCACCCCCCTGTTGATACCGATGCATATGTAGCTAGTTCTGATGTAAGTCTTGCTGAGTACTTTTGTACTCACGTTTGCTTAATTTATGTTTTGCAGAGAGACTTCAGTCTCGCTAGTAGTTTCGCATGGACTTCGACGTTTAGCTTGATACCTCAGCTACGATCTTGTGCCCTCGGCAGGATCTGGTAGATAGTCAGGCTTCTCAGCCTTTTTCATTTGTAGATGTCTGTATTCAGACATGTTAAGCTTCCGCATGTGCTTTGATTTGAATGCTATGATTGTTGGGTCATGAGACCCATGATTGTAATATCTCGCTCCTCGGAGCCTAATGAATAAATATTTGAGTCGTAGAGTCATGTTGTGATGCCATGTTGTATTTACACATATCGAGCATATTGTGTGTATGATTGAAATGCTTGGTATGTGTGGGATCCGACAATCTAGTTGTTTATCCTTGGAAGCCTCTCTTATGGGGAAATGTAGTCTAGTGCTTCCGTGAGCCATAGTAGTCCGCTACAGCCCGGTTCACCGGAATCCTGCTAGCCCAGCACTATTGCTCAGGACACTTGACTGGCCGGCATGTGTTTCACTTGGTTCCTGTGCCTGTCCCTTCGGGGAAATGTCACGTGGTGACATCCGGAGTCCTGCCTAGCCTGCTACAGCCCGGGTTCCTGGAGTCCTGTTAGCCCAGTGCTACAGCCTGGATTCACATGCTACTGACCGACATGCTCGATGTGATTCATGTATGCCTGTCCCCATAGGTTGGTGCCACTTTGGGTTCACGACTAGCCATGTTGGCCCGGGTTCTCTATCATATGGATGCTAGCGACACTATCATATACGTGAGCCAAAAGGCGCAAACGGTCCCGGGCCATGGTAAGGCGGCACCCGTGGGAATACTGTCCGTGAGGCCGCAAAGTGATATGAGGTGTTACCGCCTAGATCGATGTGACTTGGAATCGGGGTCCTGACATTGTTCCTCCGGGTGTACTCACTCCCCCTCCTAAGGGGTTCCTCAAGATGAACCTCCACGTTATTCCCAGGGTTCTCTCAATACCCGAGTTGTCGAACCAGATCTCGTGGAGAGCATCAAGATACTACAGAAGAATGACTCTCAAGTTGAGAAGATTAAGCGCTACCTCGCAGAAGGAAGGCCCTCGTTCTTCGCTGTTGAAGATGATGACACTTTGTTCTTTAAAGGTCGCCTTGTGGTCCCTTCAAAAGACAACCTGGATACGGTTCAGGAAGTTATGAAAGAAGCTCATGACACTCCATTGTCTATTCATCCCGGTAGCACCAAGATGTACTAAGACATTCGTCAGCGATTCTGGTGGTCAAACATGAAGCAAGACATTGCTTGCTATGTTGCTCAATGTGACGTCTGCCGTCATATCAAAGCACAACATCAAAGGCCTGCCGGAACTCTGCAAGCTATCTCTATTCCTGAATGGAAATGGGACCATGTTGAAATGGACTTCGTCACTAGATTTCCCAAATCGTAGAAAGGTAATGATGCTATTCTTGTCATCATTGACCGGCTTTCCAAAGTTGCACACTTTCTTGCCGTCAAAGAGACGATCACTGCTAGTCAGCTGGCAACCCTATATGTCCAGAATTGTTTCACTTCATGGTATTCCACTGGTTATCAGCTTAGACCGTGGTAGCCTATTCACTTCAAGATTCTGGGCAAGTTTCCAAGAAGCTATGAGAACTCATTTGTCTTTTAGCACATCCTTTCACCCTCAGTCGCAGGGACAAGCTGAACGCGCCAATCAAGTTCTCGAAGACATGCTTTGAGCTTGTGTTATTTCCTTTGGCAAGAAATGGGAGGAATCTCTCCCGTATGCTGAGTTCTCCTATAACAACAGCTATCAAGCTAGTCTGAATATGGCCCCCTTCGAAGTGTTATATGGACAAAAGTGTCAAACCCCTCTGAACTGGTCAGAAACTAGGGAACATTGATGACCCACAAGTATAGGGGATCTATTGTAGTCCTTTCGATAAGTAAGAGTGTCGAACCCAACGAGGAGTAGAAGGAAATGATAAGCGGTTTTCAGCAAGGTATTCTCTGCAAGGATTGAAATTATCGGTAACAGATAGTTTTGTGATAAGTTAATTGGTAACAAGTAACAAGTAACAAGTGTAAATAAAGTGTAGCAAGATGGCCCAATACTTTTTGTAGCAAAGGACAAGCCTGGATAATTTCTTATATAGACAAAACGCTCCCGAGGACACATGGGAATTATCGTCAAGCTAGTTTTCCTCATGTTCATATGATTCGCGTTCGGTACTTTGATAATTTGATATGTGGGTGGACCGGTGCTTGGGTGCTGTCCTTACTTGGACAAGAATCTGAGTTATGATTAACCCCCATTGCAAGCATCTGCAACTACAACAGAAGTATTAAGGTAAACCTAACCATAGCATGAAACATACGGATCGAAATCACCCCTTACAAAGCAACGCATAAACTAGGGTTTAAGCTTCTGTCACTCTAGCAACCCATCATCTACTTATTACTTCCCAATGCTCCCTCTAGGCCCAAACAATGGTGAAGTGTCATGTAGTTGACGTTCACATGACACCACTAGAGGGATGACAACATACATCTCATCAAAATATCGAACGAATACCAAATTCACATGACTACTAATAGCAAGACTTCTCCCATGTCCTCAGGAACAAACGTAAATACTCACAAAGCATATTCATGTTCATAATCAGAGGGGTATTAATATGCATAATGGATCTGAACATATGATCTTCCACCAAGTAAACCAACTAGCATCAACTACAAGGGGTAATCAACACTACTAGCAACCCACATGTACCAATCTGAGGTTTGGATACAAAGATTGGATACAAGAGATGAACTAGGGTTTGAGATGAGATGGTGCGATGAAGATGTTGATGGAGATTGACCCCCTCACAATGAGAGGATCGTTGGTGATGACGATGATGATGATTTCCCCCTCCCGGAGGGATGTGTCCCCAACAGAACAGCTCTGCCGGAGCCCTAGATTGGTTCTGCCAAGGTTCCGCCTCGTGGCGGCGGAGTCTCGTCCCGAAAGTTTGCTTAGAATTTTTTCCTCGATGAAAGACTCCATATAGCAGAAGATGGGCATCGGAGGGCCACCAGGGGGCCCATGAGGTAGGGGGCGTGCCCCCACCCTCGTGGCTGATTGGTGGCCCCCTCTGGTACTTCTTGTTTTCAGTATTTTTTATATATTCTGGAAATAACTTCTGTGAAGTTTCAGGACTTTTGGAGCTGTGCAGAATAGGTCTCTAATATTTGCTCCTTTTCCAGACCAGAATTCCAGCTGCCGGCATTCTCCCTCTTTATGTAAACCTTGTAAAATAAGAGAGAATAGGCATAAGTATTGTGACATAATGTGTAATAACAGCCCATAATGCAAAAAATATCAATATAAAAGCATGATGCAAAATGGATGTATCAATGATACGTCTCCAACGTATCTATAATTTATGAAGTATTCATGCTATTATATTATCAACCTTGGATGTTTTATATGCATTTAATGGACTAACCTATTAACCTAGTGCCCAGTGCCAGTTTTTGTTTTTTCCTTGTTTTTGAATTTTACAGAATAGGAATATCAAACGGAGTCCAATTGACGTGCCAAATTTTGACGTTTTTTATGGACCAAAATAAGACCCCGGAGTAAAAGAGTTGGGCCAAGAGAGACCCGGGGCGTCCACGAGGGTGGGGGGCGCGTCCCCCCCCCCCCCCCCCCCAGGCGCGTGGTCCTGCCTCATGGACGCCTCGGGCACCTCCTTGACGTGAGACCGACGCCAAAAATTCCTATAAATACAAAAACCTCAGAAAATTAACCTAGATCGGGAGTTCCGCCGCCAGAAGCCTCTGTAGCCACCGAGAACCAATATAGGCCCTCTCTGGCACCCTGACGGAGTGGGCCATCATCACCGGAGGGCATGGAGGAGGATCCCGGAGGGGCCATTATCGTCATGAAGGACAAGGAACAGAGGGAGAACCTCTCCCCATCCAGGGGGAGGCCATGGAGGAGGAAGCACAAGGGGGAGAACCTCTCCTCCTCTCTCTTGGTGGCACCGGAGTGCCATCGAGAGGGGAATCATCGCCGCGGTGATTGTCTTCATCAGCATCACCATCATCATCACCATCCTCATCTCTTCTACGCGGCCCACTCTCCCGCACCCTGCTGTAATCCCTACTTGAACATGGTGCTTTATGCCACATATTATGATCCAATGATGTGTTGCCATCCTATGATGTTTTGAGTAGATATCTTTTGTCCTTGGGTTGATTGATGATCTAGATTGGTATGAGTTGTATGTTTTACTTTGGTGCTGTCCTATGGTGCCCTCCATGTCACCCAAGCGTGAGGGATTCCCTCTATAGGGTGTTGCAATACATTTATGATTCTCTTATAGTGGGTTGCGTGAGTGACTGAAACACAAACCCGTGTAAGGGGGTTGTTGCGTATGGGATAAAGAGGACTTGATGCTTTAATGCTATGGTTGGGCTTTACCTTAATGATCTTTAGTAGTTGCGGATGCTTGCTAGAGTTCCAATCATAAGTGCATATGATCCAAGTAGATAAAGTATGTTATCTTATGCCTCTCCCTCAATCAAAATTTACTTGCCTCTCATACCTAAAAAGTTTTTCAAAAAGAGAAGTGATTGGAAAGTTATGCATTGAAGAAGTGAGGGTCGACCTTGAGCACTCATGTTCATGCTCACGGAAACAATGTAGAATTTTTCATGGAAGTTTCTCTGTAAATAATTATCCCCTGGTATATATCCATTGTATTATAAAAATAATGTGCCAAGCTTTGGTTTTAGGATGATTAGGTTGCTTGTTTACTATGTGCAGAACAAAAACAGAAACTTTGGCTGTAGCATGTGATTTTACATTTTTCACTGGTAAGTCAAATGGGTCTGAAACTTTTTGCAAATTACTTCTGTATAAATTGTTCAAATTTTAAATTTTATTTCATAATTGTTGGAGATACATAAGTTTACTAAACCTTCATATTACTACAGACTGTCCTATTTTAGACAAATTCTGTTTTTCGTGTGTTGTTTGCTTATTTTGATGAATCTATGGGTAGTATCGGGGGGTATGAACCATGGTGAAGTTGGAATACAGTAGATATAGTTCTAATATGAAATTCGAATGAGTTTGAAACAGTACCTAAAGGTAGTGATTTGCTTTATTATACTAACGGATCTCACAAAATTTTTGTTAAGTTTTTTGTGGATGAAGTGCTTGAAGAACGAGGAGTTACCGATGTGAGAACAATAAAGAGAGGCAAGAGCTCAAGCTTGGGGATTCCCAAGGCACCCCAAGTAAATATTCTAAGGATACTCAAGCATCTAATCTTGGGGATGCCCCGGTTGGCATCCCATCTTTCTTCTTCAAAAATTATCGGTATACCTCGGTTTTTGTTTCGTTCACATGATTTGTGTCCTTTGTTTTTTTGTTCTTCCTTTATGAACAATGCTAGTATGAGATAGACTTTCATTGATTTATAGAATGCTTCATGTGCTTCACTTATATCTTTTAAGTACGATCTTATAGAATCGCTCTTTGTGCTTCACATAAATCTTTTGAGTATGGTTTTATAGAATGCTTCGTGTGCTTCACTTATACATTTTGAGCTTGGACATTGGTTAGTTTATATTAATTGTAGAAAGCTCCATGAACTTCAATTATATATTTTGGAGTATGAATAATACTATCATCTAAAGCGAGTTTGGAAGAGTGTCAACTCTAGGAACTAGTGATCCCGCTATTTCGAATGAGAAGAATTTTGCTTATGTGGAGAGTAGAAAATTTTCTATGCTTGTAGATCATGAAAAAATTACTTTATGTGATGGTTATATTGTTGAAATCATTCATGATGCTACTGAAAATTATTATGAGGGTGGAATACATGCTTGTAGGAGTGCAATAATATCAAGTTTTCTCTCTATGTGCTTAAAGTTTTGAAGTTATACTTGTTTTTCCTTCCTATGCTAGTTGATTCTTGTTCCCATAAATTGTGTTCTCACAAAATCCCTAGGAATAGGAAGTGGGTTAGGTTTAAATGTGCTAGTCATATTCTTCATGATGCTCTCTTTATGTTCAAGTCTTATCTTTCATGTGAGCATCATTGAAATCATCATGCCTAGCTAAAAGGCATTAAAGAACAGAGCTTGTTGGGAGACAACCCAATATTTACCCTTACTATTTTTGTGTGTTTACATGATTAAACTACTGTAGTAATCATGTTTTCTAGCTTTTTTTCAATAAAGTGCCAAGTAAGACCTTTGGGAAGACTTGGGTGAAAGTTAATGTGATCTTGCTGTAAAAACAGAAACTTTGCGCTCACGAGATTAGCTGCCATTTTTTTTACAGAAGTGTGCTTTGGTGCTGATTCTTTTTGCAGAAGATTAATAGACAAATTCCTCACGTCCACCAATTTATTTAATAATTTTTTGAGTAGCAGAAGTATGGTTAGTGTTTAGATCATTACAGACTGTTCTGTTTCTGACTGATTCTATTTTCATTGCATAGTTTGCTTGTTTTCTAGTTCCTATGACTTATATTCCTCAATATAAATTATAGAAATTATATGGTACAGTAGGTATTGTGTGAGAACAATTATGATCTTCATCTTTCACAGTACCAAGGTGAATGGTTTACTCTTTATCATACTAACCTATCTCACGAAGTTCTGTTAAGTTTTGTGTGATTGAAGTTTTCAAGATTTGGGTGAGATATCGATATGAGGAGAATAAGGAGTTTAAAGACCCTAATCTTGGGGATTCCCAAGGCACCCCAAGGTAATATTCAAGGAAGCCTCAAGCGCCTAAGCTTGGGGATGCCCCGGAAGGCATCCCCTCTTTCGTCTTCAAAACTATCGGTATACCTTACTCGGAGCTATATTTTTATACGTCACATGATATGTGTTTTGCTTGGAGCGTATTTTCAGTTTTACTTGATGTTTGAATAAAATCATTGGATCTGAAATCCTAAATGAAAAAGAATCCTCCCATGGCTAGTTAATTATTTGACTACTCAGTGTCCTTCACTCATATCTTTTTGGGGTAGTTTGTCATTACTCACGTGCTTCACATATATCCTATGAGTAAATGGTTGAATGAATTGAATATCATAAATCTCAATTTATATATGTTTCATATACTTATACCATGGGGAGTAATGACTTCACATAGAATAAGTATAGTTAGTAAACTTATTGAAAGTTAGCAAACGTAGAATTGGTCACTTGAACAATTCATGAAAGAATATTGAAGGAAGAGAGATTTCACATATAAATATACTATCTTGGACATCCTTTTGTAATTGTGAGCACTCATTAAAATATGACATGCTAAAAGGTTGATGTTGGACAAGGAAGACAACGCAATGGCTTATGTTTTCTTATATCCGAAATAAAGTATATTGTCTTGGATCATCCAACATGTTGAGCTTGCTTTTCCCCCTCATGCTAGCCAAATTCTTTGCACCAAGTAGAGATACTACTTGTGCTTCCAAAAATTCCTTAAACCAATTTTTCCATGAGAGTCCACCATACCTACCTATGGATTTAGTAAGATCCTTCAAGTAAGTTGTCATCGGTGCATGCAATAAAAATTGCCCTCTAAATATGTATGATCTATTAATGTGGAGAAAATAAGCATTATACGATCTTGTGATGTGGAAGAAATAAAAGCGACGGACTGCATAATAAAGGTCCATATCACAAGTGTCAATATAAAGTGACATTCTTTTGCATTAGGATTTTGTGCAACCAACCATAAAAGCGCATGACAACCTCTGCTTCCCTCTGTGAAGGGCCTATCTTTTATTTTTATCTTCTACCTTATGCAAGAGTCATGGTGATCTTCGCCTTTCCTTTTTACATTTTATCCTTTGGCAAGCACATTGTGTTGGAAAGATCCTGATATATATATCCAATTGGATGTAAGTTATCATGAACTATTATTGTTGACATTACCCGTGAGGTAAAAGGTTGGGAGGCGAATCTAAAAGCCCCTATCTTTCTCTGTGTCCGATTAAAACTTTGAACCCATAAATATCACTTGAGTGTTAGCAATTGTGAAAGATTAAATGATAGTTGAGTATGTGGAGTTTGCAAAACCAAAGCTCTGACATAGATCCTTCCTGAAAATAAGATGAATTGCAATTGTTTGATGACTGAGAAGATAGTTTGTTAGTTTCAAGAAAGTTTATGATCTATACTTTAACATGTGAATAGCTTGTTACTTGATCATGAAAAGTTTTATGAAGATGAGCTACTGTTATGATATATAATGATGTTATAAAAAGTGATTGAAACTATCATTGATGAAACTTATGCACTTGCTAGCATTCACACTTCATAAATTGTTTCTTTTATCATTTACCTACTCAAGGACGAGCAGGAATTAAGCTTGGGGATGCTGATACGTCTCCAACGTATCTATAATTTATGAAGTATTCATGCTATTATATTATCAACCTTGGATGTTTTATATGCATTTATATGCTATTTTATATGATTTTTGGGACTAACCTATTAACCTAGTGCCCAGTGCCAGTTTCTGTTTTTTCCTTGTTTTTGAATTATACAAAAAAGGAATATCAAAGATAGTCCAATTGACGTGCCAATTTTTGACGATTTTTTATGGACCAAAATAAGACCCCGGAGTAAAAGAGTTGGGCCAGGAGAGTCTCGGGGCGTCCACGAGGGTGGGGGGCGCCCCCCCAGGCGTCTGGTCCTGCCTCATGGACGCCTCGGGCACCTCCTTGACTTGAGACCGACGCCAAAAATTCCTATAAATAAAGAAACCTCAGAAAATTAACCTAGATCTGGAGTTCCGCCGCCAGAAGCCTCCGTAGCCACCGAAAACCAATCTAGGCCCTCTCTGGCACCCTACCGGAGGGTGCCATCATCACCGGAGGGCATGGAGGAGGATCCCGGAGGGGCCATTATCGTCATGAAGTTCAAGGATCGGAGGGAGAACCTCTCCCCATCAATGGGGGAGGCCATGGAGGAGGAAGCACAAGGGGGAGAACCTCTCCTCCTCTCTCTTGGTGGCACCGGAGTGCCATCGAGAGGGGAATCATCGCCGCGGTGATCGTCTTCATCAACATCACCATCATCATCACCATCCTCATCTCTTTTACGTGGTCCACTCTCCCGCACCCCGCTGTAGTCCCTACTTGAACATGGTGCTTTATGCCACATATTATGATCCGATGATGTGTTGCCATCCTATGATGTTTTGAGTAGATATCTTTTGTCCTTGGGTTGATTGATGATCTAGATTGGTATGAGTTGTATGTTTTCCTTTGGTGTTGTCCTATGGTGCCATCCGTGTTGCGCAAGCATGAGGGATTCCCTCTGTAGGGTGTTGCAATACGTTTATGATTCACTTATAGTGGGTTGCGTGAGTGACTGTAACACAAACCCAAGTAAGGGGGTTGTTGCGTATGGGATAAAGAGGACTTGATGCTTTAATGCTATGGTAGGGTTTTACCTTAATGATCTTTAGTAGTTGCTGATGCTTGTTAGAGTTCCAATCATAAGTGCATATGTCGTGGGTTTGTCACGGCAGATGTCCTCGTGAAAGGACTTAGTCGTGGAGCCATCGCAACGGGTTAGCCTAAAGGGTTAAACAGGATAAGGGGACACGGGGAGTTTATACTAGTTCGGCCCCTTCGGTGAAGGTAAAAGCCTACGTCTAGTTGTGATTGGTATTGCTAGGGTTTCGAAGGCCAGGGAGCGAATCCGCTTTGTCTGGCTCTCGAGTTGTTGTCTGTCCCTCAACCGCTGCCGGCTCGTCCATTTATATACACAGGTTGACGCCCGCCGTTTTACAGAGTCCCGAAGCCGCATCATAAACTTGTCCGGTTCAGTCTCTACACTTCCTATCTTACAACGCAAGTTACATAATTAGGTCGGTTTACATCTACAGGCCTTAACTCGCCTCTGGCCTTGGGCCTGCATAAAGCGCCATCATTCTTCCGTCTTCATGGGCTTCTAATCTTCGTAAAGCTAATCCGGCTACTCCTAGCCGGTTTATGTCCAGTAGTAATATCCCCAACATTAGGCCCTAGATTGGTTTGAACTTGTTCATGTCAATCTTCAATACATAGAAAAATTCCTCCCTTGCATCTTCACCTTGATCTTGTAAACCGCCGTGACGTCATACCCCAGGATCATGATAAACTGCCCTGACGTCATCTATTCGTTGGAGTTGAAGATTACCTTCATTAATGTGTATTCAGTCACTGAGGCGACACCATTATTAATTATCCATTTTGAGCTCCTCGATTCCCGCACTTGCCGTTTTATCGCATCGCCTTATAAGTAGGGGCAGAGGAACCCTTTCTTTCCTTTCCGCTACCCCTTCATCCCTTCTTCTTCCTCGCGACATCTCCACACCTGAGTGCACCGCCGCCATCGTCAAGACTCGCCTCTGCCTCACAGTCAGCCGCTGCATCGACTTGTTCGTACCAGAGTTCCGCAGCACACCTCCGCTGCTTCCGCGGCCACAGTAAGTCCTTTCCCCATTCCTTTCTAGATCCATTAGGGTTTCCTTGTTCTTCGCGGTTCTTTGAAGTTCATCGGAGCTTTAGTGCTGTTCTTCCTTAGCCTATAGATGAAAACTTCACAGTTGATGTATCCTATGCCATGGCTAATCTTCTGTTACCATCACAAACCCTTATGCGCAAAAGACTGATCTAGTCTTTTATGAACTGTTTCGGGACCAACCTTTTTTCCTTTTAGGTCTAAATCTTTTTATTTTCCTGACTTGTGGTAGATCCAAACTGCCCCTGTGATCCTGTGAAACCTGCTTTTACCTTACTTAACCCTCTTCGCCTTAGATATGTATCTTCCTTACCATCTAGGTGGTTTACCTTTGTAAAACAATCTATCTCATACCATTAGTCCCCTAGTAAACCAGCAACCCTTCTGCACATTGATGGTAATAGCCCGGTTTAACAACACATGTATGCCCTTTATATGACCTTGTCATTCACTTTTATATTAGTCTCAGGTTTACGCAAATTCACATACCGGTATATGTTTATTCCGTTGCATCTTTGCTCCTCCATGAATGAATCGTAACCCGACATTTCCTTTTCAGCTTTTTATTTCACAATGGCCCAACAGTTCACCGCTTGCAATTGGGCCCTCTCCCGGATCA
The DNA here is from genome assembly GCF_003073215.2 of Triticum urartu. NCBI lineage: Eukaryota > Viridiplantae > Streptophyta > Magnoliopsida > Poales > Poaceae > Triticum > Triticum urartu. The sequence continues at coordinate 585,897,126 of NC_053028.1, forward strand.
CCGAAGATCAATTGAACGAAATGGTTAATATCGGCACCTTGCCAAATAAGACGGAGATCCGATGGCGAGTTCCAGGAACAGAGAATCCTCCTACCCCGAGGCAGGGTGAGGTTGTGATCTTTGTCGACCACATAGCTCGTGGCTTCAAACTGCCAGGGTCAAAAAAATTCCGGGATTTTCTTGCCAGTTTGCAACTTCATCCTCAAGATATTGGACCCAACTCGGTGTCCAATATATGCAATTTTCAAGTTTTCTGTGAAGCATACCTGCAAGAACAGCCCACTTCTGAGCTGTTCTAGGACTTTTTTCATCTGAACCGGCGTACAAAGTTTGTAAATGGCCCCAATACTGAACTTGGTGGTGTCTCGATCCAAAAACGGAAGGAAGTTGAATTCCCTCATGCCAAACTGCACAGCCACCCTAAGGAATGGAACCAAACTTGGTTTTACTTCAGAGATACTTCTCCTGAAGATGAGAATCCCCTTCCGGGCTATTGTGATCACCGGCTTTCCAACACCCATCCAATGCCGCAATGCTTAAGTTCTGCAGAACGGGCCAAATATGCCCCTCAACTCGCCAAGCTCCGGGCCTTTTTGGCCAACAGTTTAACAGGCGTTGATTTCGTGTGCTGTTGGATATCTTGGAGCGTCTTGTCGCTAAGCCGCCGCCCCGGTTTAATGTGTGAGTACACTGGTAATGTTGAAGACCCTCAGCGCCATATCAACATTCAGGGTGACCGACGAAGAGGTCACTGAAAGCGTAAAGAAAATTTTGAATGAATCAGAATCAGTCTATAGTCAAACCAGCTTGAACCCCTTCTATACTAAAACAAACCGCCTGCTGTAAGCACTATACTTCCTTTGCATCTTTGATATCTTTAACTTGTTCAATTTATAATCCTTCTTCTGTTTATGTATGAATAGGGTGATGATCCCTTATGGAAACGGAAATCCGTAGATAAATCGGTAAAGCCAACCAGGGATAAAGCGGTCAAACCATCTCGTCCCAAAACCAAAGCCGTCAAATGGACCTCAAAGCGGAAAAGGGCTGACCGGATCAACATGGAACTTGATGAAGATGCTGACAATCCGGAAGTTGAGGTAGAACTTGACTCACTTGACTCCCTTTTCATGCACCTCATTAACAATGATCTTTATCAGGAGGACGTAGAAGGCAGCCAAGCTGATGATGTAGAGGTAATTACCCTTTCCTCCGGTTCAGACTCTATGCCAACCCAAAAAACCCGTCAAGCAGTATAGAAAGTAAGCTTTTCTCATCCTCTTGCTTACTCTGACCCAACATTTATTTTGAAGGCACAGCAGCATGAAGCTCACCGGACAACTCGACATAGTGGCCAACAAGTCACTTCGGCCGGTTTACCTGATACCCCGGTTCGGAAGCGCCGGTCTGAGGTCTCTTCCACTTCTGACCATTCTTATCCCAAGGCAGGTTATTTCAGACAACCTCTTAATCCGTCCGATTCAAATTATCAGGTGACACCTCCCTCGTCCTCTGGCGAGTCGACAGCAACCCAAACTCCCTCCTCTAAAAACGGTGGCTGGGTAAGTTTTAAAACTCCTTCTTCCAATGCGTTACAAATCTTGAATAAGATGCTAACCCTCTTTTAATTTAATTGCAGAGCCAAAGATAGACCCAGCAAGAAAGCTCGGGTCAACAATCCGTCAGAAGGCCAGTAAATTTTTGAAGAAGAGCAGGGAGGTGAACCGGACCAAACTCGTGAACCTAATGGTCCTCATCCTGAAGTCGCCTCTGATGAACCGCCCCTTCAAGATCGGAATACTGATGAACCACCAGAAGTTGACCCTGCCATGCCAGACACTGAATCGGCAGCGCCAAACCGGGCTAGTCCGATGAAAGATACTGAAACTCCGTCATCACCCGCAAAAACCACTGAAGGCCAAGGAGATGATGTTATCGTTACTGGCTTAGGCCACAGTTCTCCTGGCCATCCCGTAATCTTGGCCCAACATAGTGCCAAAGAAGAGCGTGCTGCTAGGGAAAAGGGCAAATGGAGTACTAACTTATCAAGTTATGCCCATCTGAACGCTGAAGAGCTTCACTCATGTTTCTTAAACCGTTTGCACTCAAACCGTGACTATGAAGCCGGTTTGGTTAATTTGATGACGGAACGCTATGAGGTATTTTCATCTCCTTTTACTTCTTACTTCCAAAGGTGAAATGCTAGCCCATGTAGCCCCCAAGGGCCATTTTAGGATGTTTATCATAAACCGAGTCTTTGTAATACTTTAAGTCTCTCCCACTGACCCTCAAGATGTTAGATCCTTAGCGAAACCCGAGGCCGATACTTTACCAATGTATAGCTTTTCTCAGTGCAGCCTCCAAAGGCCGGTTTAGCTTTTCAAGGTAATCCAGATTTTAATCCATGCGGCCATTTTGAACAGATGAACATTATCCCCCAGGTGTCAAGGATAATGCTTGCATTGTTCTGGAGACTTTATAAAAGAAGTAGTGAATCAGAGCAAATAGGCATTAGCCCCCAAGTACGAAGTGCATAACTTGTTATACGCTTTGTACTTTAGAAAATACATATTCTGTTGTTTGACATTTCTGCACTGTTGTAGGCCGAACTAAGCAATAGAGATGCCCGGACCGCTGATGGAAAAGAACTTGCTCCAATTCATCAATGTAACGTAGGCATGTATTCCGTATACAGTCATACGTGCTTATGGAAAAGAACTTGCATGACATCTTTTGTCCTACCCTCCCGTGGCAGCGGGGTCCTATTGGAAACTAAGGGATATTAAGGCCATCCTTTTGATAGAGCACAGGAACAATGCATTAGCACATAGTGAATACATGAACTCCTCAAACTATGGTCATCACCGGGAGTGGTCCCGATTATTGTCACTTCGGGGTTGCCGGATCATAACACATAGTCGGTGACTATAGAGTTGCAAGATAGGATCAAGAACTCACATATATTCATGCAAACATAATAGGTTCAGATCTGAAATCATGGCACTCGGGCCCTAGTGACAAGCATTAAGCATAGCAAAGTCATAGAAACATCAATCTCAGAACATAATGGATACTAGGGATCAAACCCTAACAAAACTAACTCGATTACATGATAAATCTCATCCAACCCATCACCGTCCGGCAAGCCTACGATGGAATTACTCACGCACGGCGGTGAGCATCATGAAATTGGTGATGGAGGATGGTTGATGATGACGACGGCGACGAATCCCCCTCTCCGGCGCCCCGAACGGACTCCAGATCAGCCCTCCCGAGAGGTTTTAGGGCTTGGCGGCGGCTCCATATCGTAAAACGCGATGATTTCTTCTCTCTGGTTTTTTTCTCTCTGAAAGCAAATATATAGAGTTGGATTTGGCGTCGGAGGGCATCCAAGGGGCCCACGAGGTAGGGGGCGCGCCCTAGAGGGGGGGCCCACCCTCGTGGACATGGTGTGGGCACCCTGGTCTTCATCTTTGGTGAGGATTTTTATTATTTTTTCTAAGATGTCCCATGGAGTTTTAGGTCATTCCGAGAATATTTGTTTCCTCCACATAAAACAACACCATGGCAATTCTGCTGAAAACAGCGTCAGTCCGGGTTAGTTCCATTCAAATCATACAAGTTAGAGTCCAAAACAAGGGCAAAAGTGTTTGGAAAAGTAGATACGACGGAGACGTATCAACTCCCCCAAGCTTAAACCCTTGCTTGTCCTCAAGCAATTCAGTTGACAAACTGAAAGAAAGAAAGAAAAACTTTTACAAACTCTGTTTGCTCTTGTTGTTGTAACTATGTCAAGCTAGCATTCAAGTTTTCAGCATAGGTCATAACTAACCACATTTGCAATAATTATCAGGTCTCATAATTACTCATATCAATAGCATAATCAACTAGCAAGTCATAATAATAAATCTCGGATGACAACACTTTCTCAAAACAATCGTAATATGATATAACAAGATGGTATCTCGCTAGCCCTTTCTGAGACCACAAAACATAAATGCAGAGCACCTTTAAAGATCAAGGACTGACTAGACATTGTAATTCATGGTAAAAGAGATCCAATCATAGTCACACCCAACGTAGATTAATAGTGATGAATGCAAATGACAGCTGTGCTCTCCAGCTAGTGCTTTTTAATAAGAGGGTGATGACTCAACATAAAAGTAAATGGATAGGCCCTTCGCAGAGGGAAGCATGGATTTGTAGAGGTGCCAGAGCTCGGTTTTGCAATAGAGATAAATTGTATTTTGAGCGGTATACTTTCATTGTTAACGTAGCAACTAAGAGATGGCGATATCTTCCATGCTAAACACATTATAGGCGGTTCCCAAACAGAATGGTAAAGTTTATACTCCCCCTCCACCAACAAGCATCAATCCATGGCTTGCTCGAAACAACGAGTGCCTCCAACATACATCAAGTCTCAGGGGGAGTTTTGTTGGAAATTAATTTTGATTTAGTTTGCATAAAGCATTGGACTGGGCATCCCGGTGACTAGCCATTTTCTCGTGAGTGAGGAGCGGAGTCCACTCCTCTTGAGAATAATCCGCCTAACATGAAAGATAAGGACAGCCTTGGTTGATACATGAGCTATTCGAGCATACAAAACAGAATGTTTATTTGAAGGTTTAGAGTTTGGAACATACAAATTTACTTGGAACGGCAGGTAGATACCGCATATAGGAAGGTATAGTGGACTCATCTGGAATAACTTTGGGGTTTAAGGGATTGGATGCACAAACAGTATTCCCGCTAAGTATAGGTGAAGGCTAGCAAAAGACTGGGGAGCGACCAACTAGAGAGCGACAACAGCCATGTACATGCATTAAAATTAATAAACATTGGATGCAAGCATGACTAGGATATAATCCACCATGAACATAAATATCGTGAAGGCTATGTTGATTTTGTTTCAACTACATGCGTGAACATGTGCCAGGTCAAGTCACTTAAATCATTCCAAGGAGGATACCACCCCATCATACCACATCATAATCATCTCAATAGCATGTTGGCACACAAGGTAAGCCATTATAACTCATAGCTAATCAAGCACGGCACAAGAAACTATGATCTCTAATTGTCATTGCAAACATGTTTATTCATAATAAGCTTAATCAAGAACGAGGGACTCATCATATTTACAAAAAAAAAGAGGTCGAGTTCATATCAACTTTTCTCATCTCAGTCAGTCCATCATATATCATCATAATTGCCTTTCACTTGCACGACCGAATGGTGTGAATAATAATAAGAGTGTACGTGCATTGGACTAAGCTGGAATCTGCGAGCATTCAATAAACAGGAGAAGACAAGGCAATATGGGCTCTTGGTTAAATCAACAATAATGCATATAAGAGCCACTTCAACAATTTAAGTATGGTCTTCTCCTACTGACCCCCAAAGAAAAGAATAGAAATAAAACTATTTACACGGGAAAGCTCCCAACAAGCAAAAGAAGAACGGGAAATATTTTTGGGTTTTCTTTTAATTATTACTACTACAGCAGAAAAATAAACTACTACTAATTTTTTTGGTTTTTCTTAAGGTTTAACAAACACACAAGAAGAAAGCAGGAAAAAGAAAGTAAACTAGCATGGATATTACAGTGAAAAAGTATGAGCACCAACATCTAGCAATGAGTGTGTGTGAACATAAATGTAATGTCGGTGAGAAATACGTACTCCCCGAAGCTTAGGCTTTTGGCCTAAGTTGGTCTATGGCCACGGCTGGCCTGGCGGATACCCATAGGTGTAGCTGGGGTCGTACTGTGACGAAGAATAGTTGGGATCATACTGATGTGTGGCGGTTATCGCCTGTTGAGCTGCAGCGTGGAGTCGAGCTGCCTCCGCTCTCCTCTCGTACTCTTCTGCCTCCTCTCTGGTAATAACATATCTTCTTTTTGTCTATGAATCAAAGAAGGCAGGAGCAGGGAGAGTAATATGGAGAACACGTCGTTTATCAAAAATTAAACGATATAAGAGAGGTGATTCAGGCCTCTCGACAAACTGGTGCAAAGCCATAGAGTTATAATCTAAATATGCAGGAGGCAACTCCATATCACCCTCACGAATGTCTATCTCAAGAAAGTGAGCTAAGCGGGTTGCATAAATTCCTCCAAAGAAATCTCCATTATGTCTATTATGATGCAACCTACGAGCTACAATGGCTCCCATATGATAAGATTGGTCTCCTAACACAGCACTCCTAAGAATGCTAAGATCAGGTACACACATGTGACATGCTTCATCCTTAGCATTTATGCATCTACCAATAAAGAGAGCAAAATAATGTATAGCAGGAAAGTGAATGCTCCCCATGGTAGCATGCGTTATATCTCTAGATTCCCCCACAGTTATACTAGCAAGAAAGTTTCTAAATTCAGATTTAGGGGCATCCCTAACACTACCCCATGATGGAAGTTTGCACGCAGAAGTGAAATCCTCTAAGTCCATGGTATAAGATTTGTCATAGAGATCAAACATGACTGAAGGAGAATTACGCGAAGATGAATACTCAAACCTCCTCACAAATGAACTTGTGAGATCATGATACTGGGGGCATTTGTTAGCCTCAAAATCCTCAAGACCGGCATTGCGCAAATATGCTTTGAATTCTTCTTTAATTCCCACACAGTCCATCAAATTTTCCGACGACCATTCGCAAGGCCGTACCGGAGCGTCTCTTGGTGGATCATCGTCAGCATCGCGCATAGCAATCCTGGGTCCTTGCTTCTTAGAAGAACCACCTTGGAACATCTTCCTAAGAATATTGTCTTTCTATGAAAAATTCTGAAAATTTTATTAACTTCCAACAAAAGTGAAGCAACTTCAATAAAACTGATAGCAACTACTCCTACAAGTGCCTAGAGCCTATATCAAGCATTAGAACTACTTGGAACCATATAAATTTGACATGCCAACTCAAGAACATGGTCACCTATGCAGCACAAATTTGCAAATAATAAAGCACTAGAACAAAAACTAATTGGACCAATGGATGAGTCACATACCAAGGAACAATCTCCCCAAGCAGTTTTGCAAGAGGTGCTTTGAGCAAGGAGATCGAAAATCACAGCAAAAGTGGCTGGAACTCGTGCTTGAGTTGGTTTTTCGAGTTAGTGTGAGACAGAGGAAGAAGATGGGTGCTGGGATAAGTGGAGGAGGGCCACCGTGGACCCACGAGGTAGGGGGCACGCCCTAGAGGGGGGGCGCCCACCACCCTCGTGGCCAGGTGGCAGCTCCTCCCGCGGTAATTTTTGCACAGTAAATCCTCAAATATTCCCAAAAAAATCATATTAAATTGGCATGCCATTTCGAGGACTTCTATTTTCGGGATATTTTTATATTGCACGGATAAGTCACGAAACAGACAGAAAAATACTATTTTTACTTTATTTCTACTAATTAACAGAAAATAAAGAGAAGGTACAGAAGGTGGTGCTTCTAGTTTCATCCATCTCATGCTCATCGAAAAGAATCCACTAACAAGGTTGATCAAGTCTTGTTAACAAACTCATTCCGATAATCATGAAACAGGAGAAATTTCGAATAACACTAAGTTACCTCAACGGGGATATGCACATCCCCTATAATAAGTATATCATATTTCTTTTTGACAGTTGGAAGAGGAAATTCAAAACCTCCAATTATAATCGATGGAATTTTTCCAATGGAGTTGATACTATGAACTTCAGGTTCTTTCCTCGGAAAGTGTACCGTATGCTCATTACCATTAACATGAAAAGTGACATTGCCTTTGTTGCAATCAATAACAGCCCCTGCAGTATTAAGAAAATGTCTTCCAAGAATAATAAACATACTATCATCCTCGGGAATATCAAGAATAACAAAGTCCGTTAAAATAGTAACGTTTGCAACCACAGTAGGCACATCCTCACAGATACCGACAGGTATAGCAGTTGATTTATCAGCCATTTGCAAAGATATTTCGGTAGGTGTCACCCTATTCAAGTCAAGTCTACGATATAAAGAGAGAGGCATAACACTAACACCAGCTCCGAGATCACATAAAGGAGTTTTAATATAATTTCTTTTAATGGAGGAAGGTATAGTAGGTACTCCGGGGTCTCCAAGTTTCTTTGGTATTCCACCCTTAAAAGTATAATTAGAAAGCATGGTGGAAATTTCAGCTTCCGGTATCTTTCTTTTATTAGTAATGATATCCTTCTTATATTTAGCATAAGGATTTATTTTGAGCACATCAGTTAATCACATACGCAAAAAGATAGACCTAATCATTTCAGCAAAGTGCTCAAAATCCTCATCTTCCTTTTTCTTGGATGGTTTTGGAGGAAAAGGCATGGGTTTCTGAACCCAAGGTTCCCTTTCTTTACCATGTTTCCTAGCAACAAAGTCTCTTTTATCATAATGTTGATTCTTTGATTGTGGGTTATCAAGATCAACAGCGGGTTCAATTTCCACATCATTGTCATTACTAGGTTGAGCATCATCATGAACATCATCATTAATATTTTCATTAGGTTCATGTTCATTACCAGATTGTGTTTCAGCATCAGACATAGAAATATCATTTGGATTATCAGGTGGTTCAGCAATAGGTTCACTAGATGTTTGCACAGTTCTATCATTTTTCTTCTTCTTCTTTTTAGAAGAACTAGGAACATCAATATTATTTCTTTGAGAATCTTGCTCGATTCTGTTAGGGTGGCCTTCAGGATACAAAGGTTCCTGAGTCATTCTACCAGTTCTAGTAGCCACTCTAACAGCATAATCATTTTTCTTACTATTCATTTCATCAAGCACTTCTTTTTGAGCCTTAAGTACTTGTTCTACTTGATTAGTAACCATAGAAGCATGTTTTCTAACAAGTTTAAGTTCACCTTTAATATTAGCCATATAATCACCCAAGTATCTAATCATATAAGCATTTTCTTTTAATTGTCTACCAAAATAAGCACTGAAGTCGTTTTGCTTAAACATAAAGTTATCAAACTCATCCAAGCACTGACTAGCAATTTTAGTGGGAGGGACTTCAGCTTTATCATATCTATAGAGAGAATTTACCTTTACTACCTGTGTCGGGATATCGGGATCAGCAGGTTCTTCAGTAAATAAATAATTGAGATCATATGTTTGTTCAACAGGCGGTATATTAAGACCATGTATTTCTTGAATAGGAGGTAAATTCTTAACATCTTCAGCTTTAATACCTTTTTCTTTCATAGATTTCTTTGCCTCTTGCATATCTTCGGGACTGAGGAATAGAACACCTCTCTTCTTAGGAGTTGGTTTAAGAATAGGCTCAGTAATTGGAGCAGGAGTTGGCTCAGGAGCTGTCTTAGGAGGTGCCCAATTATTTTCATTTGTCAACATATTATTCAATAGAATTTCAGCTTCATACGGTGTTCTTTCCCTGAAAAGAGAACCAGCACAACTATCCAGGTAATCTCTGGAAGCATCGGTTAGTCCATTATAAAAGATATCAAGTATTTCAGGTTTCTTAAGATGATGATCAGGAAAAGCATTAAGTAACTTGAGAAGCCTCCCCCAAGCTTGTGGGAGACTATCTTCTTTAATTTGCATGAAGTTGTATATTTCCCTCAAAGCAGCTTGTTTCTTATGAGCAGGGAAATATTTAGCAGAGAAGTAATAAATCATATCCTGGGGACTACGCACTCAACCAGGATCAAGAGAATTAAACCATATCTTAGCATCACCCTTTAATGAGAACGGAAATATTTTGAGTATATAGAAGTAACGCGATCTGTCATCATTAGTGAACAGGGCAGCTATATCATTTAACTTAGTAAGATGTGCCACAACAGTTTCAGATTCATAGCCATAAAATGGATCAGATTCAACCAAAGTAATTATATCAGGATCAACAGAGAATTCATAATCCTTATCAGGAACACAAATAGGTGAAGTAGCAAAAGCAGGGTCGGGTTTCATTTTATCTCTAAGTGATTCTATGTTCCATTTTACTAATAACCTCTTGAGCTCATATCTATCTTTGCAAGCTAAAATAGCGGTAGAAGATTCCATATCAAAAAGATAGCCCTCAGGAATAACAGGCATATTTTCATCATCACTTTCATCATCGTATTCAGATTTAATAGTTTCTTTTTCTCTAGCCCTAGCAATTTGTTCATCAAGAAATTCACTAAGGGGCACAGTAGTATCGGGCATAGAAGCAGTTTCATCATAAGTATCATGCATAGCAGAAGTGGCATCATCAATAACATGCGACATATCAGAACGAATAGCAGAAGCAGGTGTAGGTGTCGCAAACTTACTCATAACAGAAGGTGAATCAAGTGTAGAGCTAGATGGCAGTTCCTTACCTCCCCTCGTAGTTGAGGGATAGATCTTGGTTTTTGGATCTCTCAAGTTCATCATAGTGTCCAGCAGATATAAATCCCAAGTGACTCAAAGAATAGAGCTATGCTCCCGAGCAACGGCGCCAGAAATTGGTCTTGATAAACCACAAGTATAGGGGATCGCAACAGCTTTTGAGGGTAGAGTATTCAACCCAAATTTATTGATTCGACACAAGGGGAGCCAAAGAATATTCTCAAGTATTAGCAGCTGAGTTGTCAATTCAACCACACCTGGAAACTTAGTATCTGCAGCAAAGTGTTTAGTAGAAAAGTAATATGATAGTGGTGGTAGCAGCAACAAAAGTAAAGACAGCAAAAATAATGTTTTTGGTATTTTGTAGTGATTGTAATAGTAGCAGCAAGAAAGTAAATAAGCGAGAACCAGTATATGGAAAACTCATAGGCACCGGATCAGTGATGGATAATTATGCCGGATGAGGTTCATCATGTATCAGTCATAACATAAGGTGACACAGAACTAGCTCCAATTCATCAATGTAATGTAGGCATGTATTCCGTATATAGTCATACGTGCTTATGGAAAAGAACTTGCATGACATCTTTTGTCCTACCCTCCCGTGGCAGCGGGGTCCTATTGGAAACTAAGGGATATTAAGGCCTCCTTTTAATAGAGAACCGGAACAACGCATTAGCACATAGTGAATACATGAACTCCTCAAACTATGGTCATCACCGGGAGTGGCCCCGATTATTGTCACTTTGGGGTTGCCGGATCATAACACATAGTAGGTGACTATAGACTTGCAAGATAGGATCAAGAACTCACATATAGTCATGAAAACATAATAGGTTCAGATCTGAAATCATGGCACTCAGGCCCTAGTGACAAGCATTAAGCATAGCAAAGTCATAGCAACATCAATATCAGAACATAATGGATACTAGGGATCAAACCCTAACAAAACTAACTCGATTACATGATAAATCTCATCCAACCCATCACCGTCCAGCAAGCCTACGATGGAATTACTCACGCACGGCGGTGAGCATCATGAAATTGGTGATGGAGGATGGTTGATGATGACGACGGTGACGAATCCCCCTCTCCGGAGCCCCGAACGGACTCCAGATCAGCCCTCCCAAGAGGTTTTAGGGCCTGGTGGCGGCTCCGTATCGTAAAACGTGATGATTTATTCTCTCTGATATTTTCTCTCCAAAAGCAAATATATAGAGGTGGAGTTGGCGTTGGAGGGCATCCAGGGGGCTCACAAGGTAGGGGGCGCGCCCTGAGGGGGGGGGCCACCCTCGTGGACAGGGTGTGGGCCCCCTGGTCTTCATCTTTGGCGAGGATTTTTTATTATTTTTCTAAGATGTTCTGTGGAGTTTCATGTCATTCCGAGAATATTTGTTTTCTGCACATAAAACAACACCATGGCAATGCTGCTGAAAACATCGTCAGTCCGGGTTAGTTCCATTCAAATCATACAAGTTAGAGTCCAAAACAAGGGCAAAAGTGTTTGGAAAAGTAGATACGACGGAGACGTATCAGATCCCAGCGGGCTATTTGCACTGCGGCTTACAATAAGCCGGCACCATCATTGATAAAGGAAACTCTTGAGAAGCTGGCGATGTTACCAGCCCGGATTACCGAACTGAAGAAGGCAGCTGCAAGAGCAGGCGCATTAACCGCACTAATCTGAGCCAAGGCATGGATTCTAGACCTTGAAGCGGAGGACATCATTAAAGGATACCCAGGTGTAAAGGAGGATGGTTCAAACTTCGATAATGATGACCTCTGAAGGCTGACCAAAGAAATGCGGCCGATAGCTAGCAAATTGGCAGAGGACACAGACTTGTCCCATTTCCTGCCGGCTTATGACGCTGAAGGGAAGAGGCAGCCTGCCGAAATCCATGAAGTTGAAGAACTCATGCCTCCAATCCATAAGCATATTTTTGCTCCTGATATTAACCCCTCCAGCCTTATCCATGAAGATGCCGTGTTTGAAGCTTTAACTGGAATCGATTGGTCAACGGTTGATTTCCAGCGTCTGGGGAGGGATGAAGAAGAAGTGATCGCACCAACTGACCTTCAACCATCAAACCGTCCAGATGAAGCGTCTTAAACCGGCGTCCGGTTTACCAGATATTTGTATACCAATGCCAAAAAAATAATCATGCACTTGTGGCCGCTTTGAAACTTCTTGTAATATGATAGAAAAGACTCCTTTATCTGTCATGCCGAGCATGTTGTGTGACACTTCGTGAAAATTTGTTCCACTTTTTGGGATATATTGATGCATTGCCCATGATGATATATGTTCTTGGATATAAGAACTTGAAAGTATCCCAGCGGTTTTACCACTGGACGGGTTATGATGCTCAACAAATATACAATACTTAGATGAATGATCAAAGTTTTTGTATAAAAAATAATATGTGCAACATACCTCGTTGGTTGACCAACTGCTTGTATGGCAAAGGTGTCAACATCAATCCGGAGTGTTGATAACTTCGTCCTTATTTTGCCGGATTATGATAATAAACCGTACCGGGATATAATAATCACCGGGTTTTCTTTATAGCACTGGCGATTTAGTCAATGCATACCGGGGTAAGGAACGGCGGCTTGTAACTGATCATGTACTGACAACGTGTAGTTGAAAGTCAAGCCAGGCCAAAGACACCGGTTTATCAGACATATTATGAACCTCAATAAAGGCAGAAAATTTAGCAAATAGGATTCAAAAAAGAAATATGCAAGGCTTTTTACGAGCTGCCAGGCTCCAAATCAAGGCTTTTCATGGGCTGCCACGCCGCTGGGTTAAACCTTTTAACAAAGCCTTTTAAGATGGGCCTCCAATTAACCAATCGTCGTTTTAACTTTGACAAGTTCAGGGTCTGGAAAATATTGACTTGTCAAACGTTCGGCGGGTCATACCAGGATTACCTAGACAGGAGTGGCTTACTTGATGAAGGCAAGTTAACCCGGGGTTTTAGGTGAATACACCAGGCTTCCAAGACATGGCTTGATAGCCAATTACAAGGGTCCTTTCAAACTCTTTGTTGCTTTGCACAAAGAGCCCCCAAGTAACTTTGTGAGTTGTGCTCAGTGGGTGCCCATGTTTGAGTTTGTGCTTTGTGCCACACTCTCTTTGGCCCCACATAATTTCCTTTGTGGCTGAACGCCTATCAAGAGGTGTAGCTATGGTGTGATAACAACCAAGCCCCCTAGTGATATCCCTTTGTAGTTTCAAACCGACCAAGAGGTGTAGCTATGGTTCAGATATGACCAAGCCCCCTAGTGATTTTCTTTATATCTGTGCGGCTGTAGAGACCGGTTTAACAAAAAACTCCGCTTTGTCAGTAGAAACTCTTGTAAGCACACACATGATGTAAAGAGAACAGAGACCCCACTTTTAATGGAGGCTCTGGTTTATTGTATAATATATACATCGTCATAAATATGTACATATGAAGAGCCTATGGCTCAAGTATAGTAAGGCCAAAGAAGAGCTATGTTCCATGGCCGCTTGGTCTCCTCCTCCGATTTACGTGAGTCTTGGTGCTCTCAAACATCAATGAGGTAGTATGACCCGTTGTGCAGATTCTTGCTGACCACAAAAGGTCCTTCCCAAGGTGGGGATAATTTGTGCATATCAGTTTGATCCTGGATGAGCCGGAGCACCAAATCACCCTCTTGAAAGGTTCTGGTCTTAACCCGGCGACTGTGATAACGTCGGAGATCTTGTTGATAAATCGCCGAACGTGCTGCTGCAAGATCACGCTCCTCATCTAACAGGTCCAGAGAAACCTGACGAGCTGCCTCGTTATCCGCTTCAACGTAAGTTGCCACACGGGGCGAGTCATGACGGATGTCACTAGGGAGAATCGCCTCCGCTCCATAAACCATGAAGAAAGGTGTGTAACCTGTCGATCTGTTAGGCGTGGTGTTGATGCTCCATAACACAGAAGGTAATTCCTCCACCCAACAACCCGGTGTCCGTTTCAAAGGAACTATAAGCCGGGGTTTAATACCTCTCAAAATTTCTTGATTTGCCCTCTCTGCTTGACCATTAGATTGGTGGTGAGCCACCGATGCAATATCAAGCCGGATGTGCTCATGTTGGCAGAACTCCTCCATCTCTCCCTTTGACAGATTAGTACCATTATCAGTTATAATACTGTGTGGAAAGCCAAAACGAAATATCACCTTTTTGATGAATTGAACCGTCGTGGCCGCATCACACTTACTGACTGGCTCTGCTTCCACCCATTTGGTGAATTTATCAACTTCCACTAATAAGTGGGTGTTTTTGTCCTTGGAGCGCTTAAAGGGTCCAACCATATCAAGCCACCAAGTCGCAAACGGCCATGTTATTGGAATCATCCTCAGCTCCTGAGCCGGAATATGAGCACGGCGTGCAAATTTTTGACAACCGTCACATCGTTTGACTAAGTCCTCAGCATCAGCATGAGCTGTTAACCAATAGAAACCGTGGCGAAAAGCTTTAGCCACCAAAGACTTTGATTCGGCGTGGTGACCGCAATCCCCTTCATGGATTTCTTGCAAAATTTCACGACCCTCTTGAGGAGAAACACAATGTTGAATCGCCCTTGATACACTGTAACGATGTAACTCTCCGTTGAGTATGGTCATTGATTTGGAACGCCGGATTATCTGCCAGGCCAAAGTTTCATCCTCTGGTAACTCGCCCTGGTTCATGTAAGCTAGGTACGGGATTGTCCAATCCGGTATAACATGCCAAGCTGCCACCAATTGAGCCTCCGGGTCAGGAATAGCCAACTCCTCCTGTGTTAGTACTTTGACTGACGGATTATGCAGCACGTCAAGAAAGACATTTGGTGGGACCGGTTTACGCTGAGAACCAAGGCGGCTTAAAGCGTCCGCCGCTTCATTCTTTCGCCGGTCTATATGGTCCACCTGATAACCCTTGAAGTGACCAGCCACTGTGTCCACCTCTCGTCGATATGCAGCCATGAGTGGGTCTTTAGAATCCCAAGTGCCGGACACCTGTTGGGCCACCAGATCTGAATCCCCAAAGCACTTAACCCAGCTTAAGTTCATCTCCTTAGCCATCCGAAGACCGTGGAGCAAGGCCTCATATTCAGCTGCATTGTTAGTACAAGGGAACATCAAACAGAGGACATAACAAAACTTGTCACCTCATGGGGAAGTTAGTATGACTCCAGCGCCCGAGCCCTCCAATTGTCTGGATCCATCAGAGTGAATAGTCCAATACGTGTTATCCGGTTTTTCTTCCGGTGCCTGCAATTCCGTCCAATCATTGATGAAGTCCACCAGTGCTTGGGTTTTAATTGTCGTGCAAGGTATGTATTTGAGCCCGTGAGGTCCAAGCTCAATAGCCCATTTGGCAATCCGGCATGTTGCTTCTCTATTTTGAATGATATCTCCCAGAGGGGTTGAACTGACCACTATGATAGGATGACCCTGAAAATAGTGTTTAAGCTCCTGGCTTGCCATAAACACTCCATACACCAGCTTCTGCCAATGTGGATACCTCTGTTTTGACTCAATGAGCACCTCACTGATATAATAAACCGGCCGTTGAACCGGATATTCCTTGCCAGCTTCCTTGTGCTCCACCACAATAGCCACGCTAACAGCTTGGGCATTAGCAGCCACATATAGCAATAACGGCTCCTTATCGATCGGTGCTGCAAGCACAAGCGGTTCAGCTAACTGCCTCTTACAATCCTCAAACTCTTTATCAGCTGCCTCGCTCCAGACAAAATTATATGTTTTCTTGAGCATCTGATATAAAGGGACAACCTTCTCCCCAAGACGACCGATGAACCGGCTCAAAACCGCAATCCGGCCGGCCAGACGTTGAACGTCATTGATACACGCCGGTTTAGCCAAAGATGTAATTGCTGAAAAAATTTCTGGATTAGCCTCAATGCCTCTATTTGACACCAGAAAACCCAAGAGTTTGCCTACTGGAACACCAAAGACACACTTTTCCGGATTGAGCATCATCTTGTAAACCCGGAGGTTGTCAAAGGTTTCTCTCAAGTCATCTATCAATGTTTCCTCCTTTCTGGATTTTATCACAATATCATCCACACATGCATGAACATTGCGCCCAATTTGCTTATGAAGACAATTCTGAACACAGCGTTGATAAGTCGCCTGGGCACTCTTAAGCCCGATGGGCATGGATACATAACAGAAGGCTCCAAAGGGAGTGATGAAAGTTGTCTTCTCCTGGTCCTTAACTGCCATTTTGATTTGATGATAACCGGAGTAAGCATCCAGAAAACACAAACGGTCTCAACCCGCCGTAGCATCAATGATCTGGTCAATGCGAGGGAGGGCAAAGGGGTCTGCAAGACAAGCTTTCTTCAAGTCTGTGTAATCTACACACATACGCCAAGTGCCATTTTCTTAAGAACCAGCACCAGATTAGCCAACCACTCTGGGTGAAAGACTTCCATGATAAACCCTGCGGCCAACAACCGAGCTACCTGTTCACCAATAGCTTTATGCCTTTCTTCATTGAAGCGGCGGAGAAACTGCCGGACCGGTTTAAACTTAGGATCAATGTTAAGAGAGTGCTCAACGAGTTCCCTCGGTACACCTGGCATGTCAGAAGGTTTCCATGCAAAGATGTCCCGGTTCTCACTGATGAACTCGATGAGCGCGCTTTCCTATTTGGGATCCAGGTTAGCACTGATGCTGAACTTCTTGGATGAATCGCCAGGAACAAAATCAACCATCTTAGTATCTGTGGCCGATTTAAATTTCAATGCCAGATTGTGTTCCATAGTTGGTTTTTTCAAATAAGTCATATCTGCCGGATCAACTTGGTCCTTATAAAACTTCACGTGGCACAAACCGACTCAGCATAAGCTGCATCACCTTCCTCACATTCCAAAGCGATCTTCCTACTCCCGTGTACTTTGATCGTCCCCTTATGACCGGGCATTTTAAGCTATAGATAAACATAACACGGCCTCGCCATGAACTTAGCATAAGCTGGTCGCCCAAACAAAGCATGATACGGACTTTTGATTTTTCACCACCTCAAAAGTTAATGTTTCTGACCTTAAATCATAGTCATCTCCAAAAGCCACCTCTAAGGATATCTTGCCTACTGGATATGCAGACTTGCGAGGCCCAACACCATGAAAAATAGTGTTTGACAGTTTAAGAGTCTTATCTGTCAACCCCATACAACGGAAGGTATCATAATATAGAATGTTGATACTGCTTCCCCCATCCATTAGTACCTTTGTGAACTTATATCCCCCAACTTGAGGGGCCACCACTAGGGCAAAGTGACCTGGATTGTCAACCCGGGGTGGATGATCCTCTCTACTCCACAAAATGGGTTGCTCAGACTAGCGCAAATACTGAGGTACCGCCGGTTCAACAGAGTTTACTGCCCTCTTGTGAAGCTTCTGATCACGCTTACACAAGCTAGTGGTGAAGACATGATATTGCTCACTATTTAGCTGCTTAGGATTGCTCTGATAACCCGATTGCTGCTGCTGTTGCTGGTTCCCCTGATGGTTGTAACCTCCCTGGTTGCCTTGGTGCCCTTGATTGATGTGTCCGGTTTGATTACCCTGAAATCCTGAACTAGAACTGCCACCTCCGTAACCCGGCCCGTGGAAACCACCTCCTGAACCGCCAGGCGGGCCATTATCGTACTGGAACATATTGGAGTTCTTGAAATCTCGCATGATATAACAATCCTTCCAAAGATGCGACGCTGGCTTCTCCTTTGATCCATGCTTTGGACAGGGTTGATTTAACAGGCGCTCCAAATTGGGGCCTGAACCTCCGCCCCTCTGGGGCTGCTTACCCTTACGGCGCTGGCCATTCTCCTAAGCATTGGTGTTGACGACAAAGTCCAAGCTGTTGTCAGCTTTGCGCTTACCACTGTTCCCATGGCCTGCTGGATTATGTTGCTGACCCTTGGTGTTGCCATTCTTTTTCCCTTTCCCCGGTTTGTCATCCTCTGAGTCAGGGTCTTTGGTATTATCTGAATCGGCGTACTTAACCAAAGAGGCCGTAAGCGCTGACATATCATTGCAGTGACGTTTGAGCCTTCCTAACTTCTGTTTGAGCGGCAGAAAACGGCAATTGCCCTCCAACATTAGCACTGCGGTATCTGCATTGATACGATCCAATGAATACAAAATCGCTGAGACCCGCTTGACCCAGTGGGTCATGGACTCCCCCTCCTCTTGGAAACAAGCGGCCAGATCCACAATTGACATGGGCTGCTTACAAGTACATTTGAAGTTTTGGATAAACCGATGCTTCAATTCGGCCCATGATCCGACAGAGTTAGTTGGAAAGCTCTTCAACAAGTACGAGTTGTTCCTTCCAACATCATGGTGAAGTATTTAGCACATACCGCTTCATCCACATCTAGCATCTCCATTGCCATCTCGTAGCTTTCAACCCATGCTTCTGGCTGTAGATCGGCGGTATAATTGGGTACCTTACGAGGTCCTTTGAAATCCTTGGGTAGTCTCACATTACGCAAGGCGCGGGTAAGACACGACACCCCTAAGGAACTAAACACCACACCTGGCTCTACTGAAGCGGTAGGGTGAACCGGAGTAGGTTGACAGGCTCCGTGCAGAGCTGCTAACTCGGTCTCTCGACGCGCATGACCATGGTCTACCACGTCCTCCGCATTAGCACCGCTCCCTGCTGGGTTGTGCCCTCGTAGAAGATTATGGTGATGTGCGCTGCTTGATATGGCCGGTTCATCCTCAACGTGCCTGCTGTAGCTCCTGCTTGGATGGGGGGTGGAATGAATCCTCTCGCGGCTATGTGAATATGCCTGCTGCTGGTTTAGAGCTGTTTGAAGGAGATTTCTGGCCTGTCATGCCTCAATTGCAACTGGTGATTCGCCATCGGCCAGGAGGGCTGCCAATCGTGAAGCGTCGGCCAGAATGTTGTCCAACGGGTTGGAGTAATGCCCGGGAGGTGTTGGAACATACTATGGCACAATGTTGTTCTGACGAGGTGGGTCCATCGTGTGCGGCTGAACCGGCGCTCCTGTTCCTGGCGCCTCCGTCCAGTTTAATATTGGCTGGTTACTAGTTCCTGCTCCTGGCGTATTGAAGAGATTTCGTGGATCATAACCCGACGGGAGATGCGATCGGTACCTTCTTCTCATGACTTCCTCGGAAGCGTTCTGATCGAGCCTATTCCAGTAGGCCTGAGCTTCCAACTCAGCCCATTCTGTAGCCATCCTAGCATTCTCTGCCGCTAGGTCCGCTTTTGCCTAAGCTATCTGATCCCGTACCTTTGCAATCTCCGCATTGTGCTGATCCTGGGCTGCTGCATCCGCCTCTGCGGCCATCAATGTTGCCAAAGTGTCGAACAAGTCAGACAGGACTTCAGCCAGAGGCGGCGCAGAGCTTCCTACCCCTGCCGGCGTGGCCGTTGTTGAACCGGAGAGTATTGCTGCGGTAGCTGACGAATGAGGCACCGACTGTGTACTGGCCATGAAAATAGCGGCCCAATTTGGCAGATCAGGGGAATCTGGAATACTGTTGCCCCCGGATCCTCCACCAATCCGGCCATCCTACAGCTGATAAAGTGATTCGGTCTCTCCGGAAAACATGTCGTCGGAACAGACAACGGTTTCTCCATCGGACGCTGGTCCGTCCTTGTATTTTGCTCCATGAATGACGCCTACAAAACATGCTTCGTCACAGGCTGAACCGGCGAAGGGCTCGCACACTGAGCTGTCTCGATGATGTCGGCACAAATGTCCGGCTCAGGGGCCGGTTCACCAGTCTTGCCGATGAAGACGTGAATCCCACCAAAGGGGACCCGGTACCCGTATTCGATTGAATCGGCCTCGGGACCCCATCCTGCGTTGTCGATGTAGAGCTAGCCGCGGTGACTCTTCGTCATCCAGCCCACAGCGTATCCCTTGAGTCCATCAAAGCTGCCCTTCAAGAACTCGAAACCATCGTGCGATAGCCCCACGGTGGGCGCCAACTGTCGTGGGCGTCAACATTGTGAAAGGACTTAGTCATGGAGCCATCGCAACGGGTTAGCTTAAAGGGGTTAAACCGGACAAGTGGACATGGGGAGTTTATACTAGTTCGGCCCCTTCGGTGAAGGTAAAAGCCTATGTCTAGTTGTGATTGGTATTGCTAGGGTTTCGAAGGCGAGGGAGCGAATCCGCTTTGTCTGGCTCTCGAGTTGTTGTCTGTCCCTCAACCGATGCTGGGTCGTCCCTTTATATACACAGGTTGACGCCCGCCGGTTTACAGAGTCCCGAAGCTGGATCATAAACGTGTCTGGTTCGGTCTCTATACTTCCTATCTTACAACGCAAGTTACATAATTAGGTCGGTTTACATCTACAGGCCTTAACTCGCCTCTGGGCCTTGGGCCTTCATAAAGCGCCATCATTCTTCCGTCTTCATGGGCTTCTAATCTTCGTAAAGCTAATCCGGCTACTCCTGGCCGGTTTACGACCAGTAGTAATATCCCCAACAGCATATGATCCAAGTAGAGAAAGTATGTTAGCTTATGCCTCTCGCTCATATGAAACTGGAATAGTGATTACCGGTCTTGTTAACGATTGCCTACGACAATTCCGCACACCGATCCACCATTATTACACACTCGCTATTTATAATATTTAGTAATATATTCTAACTTCATGATAACAGCACCTACTTTTATATTTTAGCTCTCCCATATCATACAAAGTTATCCTCTTCATACCCACAACCTAGTTTTATTTCTCGTTGCTAGTTGGAAGCAAACGTTCGGTCTACGTAGAGTGGTATTAGTGGCAGATAGGGCTTGGGAGAATATTGATCTTACCTTTAGCTCCTTGTGGGTTCGACACTCCATACTTATCACTTCCACCTTTGGAAATTGCTACGATGATTCCTTGCACTTGGGGATTATCAAGCTCTTTACTAGCGCCGTTGCCGGGGAGCAATAGCGTGGGGTTGATATTCTCGTGTGTGCCTGTTTGCTTTCTTCACTAAGTACAATTTGTTTTTCCTTTTTGTTTCTGTTTAGTTGTGGGTGAAACATACAAAAAAATTAAAAGAATGAAAATACCAAAAAGAATTACTTGCCTCTCATGCCTAACACTACAAAAAAATACACTTCCATGATGATACGTGTTTGTCACAGTAGGTTGCTTTTTGTCATGCATGTACATCCATGAAAAATTTATGACAGAATCAAGATAGTCATACATGTGCTGTTGTACAAGTGTTCCATGACATTACCAAAATTATCATCACGGAAGTGTCCACTTCCATGACGATAAGTCGCGCGTCATAGAAGTGCTTTCGTCAAGGGTGACCGACACGTGGCATCCACCGTAACGGAATGGCATTAAGCTATCGGGTCAGGTTTTGGATCTGATAACCCGTTAACCGCCCCGACCAATGGGGATTTTCCACGTGTAAAATCATCATTGGCTAGAGGAAACACGTGTTGACTCATCGTCGGGACAGATGTCATCCACTCACTGGACAGAAGGCGCCTATGATACGTCAACACGTGGCACGGCCCAACAAGTTTAAATGGGCCGGCCCAACTAAAGGCCCACAAGATTTTGTGGAACATAATGGGCCAGCCCAGCTAAAGGCCCAGGAGATTTTGCGGACCATAATGGGCTGGCCCAGCTAAAGGCCCACAAGATTTCGCGGGCCATAATGGGCCGGCCCAGGTAAAGGCCCACAAGATTTTTGTGTGCCATAATAGTTCGGCCCAGGTAAAGGCCCACAAAATTCTTGGAGATCATAATGGGCCGCCCCAGCTAAAGGCCCACGAGATTTCGCCGACATTATTGGGTCGGCCCAGCTGTAGGCCCACAAGATTTTGAGGACCCTAGTAGGTCGGCCCATTAATTGGCTGCCATGTTTTGGGCTAAATGCTGGCCAATATTTGATCCGGTCTATTAATGGCATGCCATGCTCCGGGCCTAATAGTGGCCCATATGAGATCCGGCCCGTTAAAAGCCTACCACATTCTGCGCCAAATTACGGCCCAGATTAGGCCCGGCCCTTTAAGAGGTTTTGGGCCTAATTATGGCCCATATCAAATTCGGCCCGTCAACTGGACACTATGCTTTTGGGCCCACTTGCTAAAGGCCCACTTAGTAATTCAGCCTGATATTAGTTTTGGCATGTTAAGGTCCCGTTTAACATTTCGGTCCTATATTAATTTCAACCTGTTAAAAGCCCGTCTTATAGTTGGGCCTAACTACGGCCTGGTTTGCATCCGGCCTGCTCGCAGCCGATATCTGATTGGGCCAAACAAGGACCGAGACAATTTTTCGGCCTGTTAAAAACCCGTAATTTGATTCGCACAATCATGGGTCGGGGTTCATTTCGGGCTGCTGCCGGCCCGTGAGCTGATCGGCACGTTTCACGCCCAACCTACATCGTGCTTGCATGACGGCCTGATTATGTACCGTAATTTTACGGTTTGGCCGGTTTACTGCGAAGACAGGATATATACAGTAAAATAACTGCAGCATCTTGAATAAGAAAAAACCTATACTATACAATAAAGAAATTACGGCATATTACATCCACTCGGCATCAAAGTTTGCCACTATGATAATAAAGCACAAGCAGACAGCAGTTTACATACGCTGGGCATCAAAGATCGCCACCAGTGCAAATAAACACGCCGACAAAATAATATACAAAACCGACAACACTTCAATAGAGTTCAAGAAAGGTTAGCCCTGCTGGGGAGCTGCAGCACAAGCAGCTGAGCAAGATGATGAGACTGCGCTTGTTCAACACTTATATCTTCCTCACTCTGAAAGATAAACAAGCAGACAGATGACAGGTTTTGCACATAAAAGTATCAGTGCTGACAATTCATCACGAACAAAGTGACACAGTTTAAATTTGCATTAACACAATATGGTATTGTTCAGGTCAACACATGGCAGGAAATGACATTGTGAAGGAGTTGGCAGCTTCATGACACCACTAGATTACAGATCAAGAACTCATAAGTATCAATAGTTAGTGTGCTATCAATTTATACCATTTCAGATTGGCAAATAAAGAGACGGTTTAAATAATAGTAGAATGATATGACATTTTTCATAGTTAAGACATTGCAGAATATGACATTGTGATGTAGTTGGTAGGTTCACCACACCACTGGATTACAGATGAAGAACAGAAGCATACATGCAGTGCAAAAGAAGATCACTTGCTCTGTATATTTAATTTACATGGTATGAAGAAGGAACTTGGTTGTACAACTGAATACTTAAATTGAGAAAGGACGAAGTTTTGTTTATGAACTACATATAATAAACTTTAAACAAGCAATTTGATGCAAACACCAAAAATAAACAGTTGTTGCAGTCATGCCTAACCAAATATATACAACAAAGTTTGAAGGCTTGAGATGGACAAACTTACATTATTGGTGAAGACAGGCTCTATAAAGGCCTTGTCCATGCTGATGGGGGGCAATTCAAGAAGTTTACCACAGAATCTTCTTCAAAAGCATTGCCTTTATTATACATTTTGTTAAGAGTAAATATAGATGTGATAATATACGAAAAAATGGAGAATATTTAAGATAAGATGAAGAGTGATGCTACATAACCAAGTAGCTATAAATGTAAGTGCAGCGATACAGGCAAAAGGTACAGCCAAGAGCAATGCACAGCTAAACTTCTCCAGTACCAACCTTATGGTAAGAGTAAATATAGATCTGATGTGTAGAAAATGGAGGGCAAAGGAAAATAAGCTGCAGAGTGATGGTACATGAACAACTACCTGTCATTATAAGTACATTGATAAAGGACAACATGTACTTACAAGAACAATGCAGAGCTAGAAAAACATTGGCATTGGATGTATTCTACACTAATGTAACCATTCATACATATCAGATAATTTGGAGCGAACAATTGATAAGAAAGCTATCGTGCATACTGCTGTCACATAATGAACCAGGTATGTATGCAAGTACAGTGATATAGGACAACAGGTACTAACAAGAGCAAAGCAGCGGGCAGCATATTTGCGATATCCTGTCATTCATGTCAAACCGGAATTCTACTTCGAGCAGATTTCCTGCAAAAAAGATCCGTAAGGCACATGCAGAAAAGTAGAAGTTCAAATTGTCATGTGATTTCATAGACAGTACCTCATCCTGGGAACGAGACCAGTGCATAACAAGGTTTTTCCATTCAATGTCTTCTAAATTTAGCATAGGAGACTTCACCGGAAATTCGTTTATAAACTTCCCATCAAAGTGTGATTTCCTCAGGTAACACTGATACTGCTGCAATGCTTCCTTGAAAAGCACAAGCAAGCTTTGCTCGTCATGACTATCCAGATTGACCCTCGCCTAGTTACAACAATGTAATGTAAATCATTGATGTGTTCAATCAGCAGAAAACAGGAAAATAATAACCATGAATAATAGCACTTACATGTAAGTTGGATAGGAAGATGTGAAAATGGTGTTTGTCTTCACAATAATCTTCCCATGATGGGAATATATGCACGTAGTCCCTAACAACATTGAAAGCATTGTCTTTTAAACTAGGAATAAATGGAATGGGGTTCCAATCTGCAGGAATTGGCCGTCTCTGCAGTTGGGATAGGTCTTCGGCCGGTGGACTTGCTGTACTTTTTGCTGGAGTGGGAGTTTTCTGTGGTACAGCTGCTGCTATGGCAAATGAAATCGGTATACCTTTGGCTGGAATGCAGGTCCTGTGTGGTGGGGCTAGTGGTGTGGCCAGTGAAGTATGGGTACAGTTTGCTGGAGTCGGTCCTACGTTTTGTGTCACTGGTTGTACAACCAATATAAGTGGGGTGCTGTCTGATTTCTCCGGCACCACCACGTTTTTCAAGGACTTTGCTGGTGCTCCTTCAGGTTCGGCAATCACCCTCTTCCTTTTTGATGTCTGATGCACAAGAACAGCATTTGAGTGAAAAAACATGGTATGATGACAAATGGAATATGTATTGATAATGGATGGGCATGTCATCTCGACATATATGATGAGTAAACTAAGCAGATGGCGGTGCAACAAAGTAGAAGAAATGCAAGACAACATATGCAAGATACGCGCAATCAATAAAACCTTGCCAAATTAGAACAGGCACCTTGATGGGTGAACAGGACAGGCCATCTGCCTTTGACTCCTCGAGCTTAGAATAGTCATTAGGATGATATCCTGAACAAGAATCAACAGGTGGGGAGCGTACTAGTTTCATTGCTTCCATAATGGCACTCAATGCCTTGCTACCAATTTTGTAAGTCATTGCAGTGTTCCACAATATTCTTCTGATGCACGGATTCTGATATTCTCTGTAATTGCGTATAATATTTGAGAACCATGAAAACATAAATAGTTGTGAGATTATCTTTGTAATGCAGATGATATTCTAATATAGGGGTGCCCCTGTAAACACTTGTGTGCTATCACTGGATTCTGATGAGAGAGCTCATGTGTGCTGTAATATGGTGCGTGCATTTATATAATCTGGCACAAGTACACAAAAAATAGGCTCCAGAAGTAAGGAAAGCTGGCAGATGAAAGGTTCATAATATACTGTATAGAGAGCTTATTGCCAAACCATGATAACATGAGCACACGGCAACTAGGCAGATCATAGTGTACATAACAGGGGTACACCATAACTAGGATATATAAATCGGGAAAGTGGAACTGGCTTGAAATTATGGTGTTGTATTGCCGCTAGTAATTGAAAGCCTATCGATCACGTATAGGCCATCTTTATCAGATGTTGACTGCAGATGTCCCTGCTCCCCTTCCTGACACGGAACATACTGTGCTTCCCATACAGAACACCGCACAGGCCGCCGGCCGAACCACCGACCCCACCGCCTGGGTTCCTCCACCACCCCTGTCTGAGTAACGGGCCACGGGTAGGCCAACCCGAGCCCAATAACCTTTCAAGACATCGGGGCAGGCTGCGCCCCTCAAGACCCCAGGGCAAAGAGCCGCCCCATGGGGAGTCTACGGCAAGGTGGCCGACTGCCCGCTCACGGCCAAGTCCTAGGGACGACTTCCAGAGAAGCCGGCTTTCGGGAGTCGGCCAGCGACTCCAACAAACCGTGACCTCATCGAAGGGGACGGGGCAGGGGCGTGGCTACAGTGAAGCCCACTCCTCGCCCCTTACCAAGGGCAGGCATGGCTACAGCACGCCGTACGTGGGAAGATCTCCCTGCGGCGTGGCACTGTTGCCAGGCCGGCCCTGACATCAGCACCACTGTACCAAGTCCTGCGCCGACGACGGCTTGTCTGTATGGCCTGGAGGTAGCGGGGGCCCGCCAGTCAGCGAGATCTCAGGAGACGGCGGGAGAACCGCCAATCGGACCCATCGGGAGTCGGCCTGGGGAAGTCGGCCGAGCCCTCCCCTAGGGCCCACGCGCCAGTAATCAAGAAGACATGGGGAGTGGCCATAGTGATCACCTGCCAGGCGGCGGGGCTGTTGCCACGACCCCATGACCAAGCCTGCATCATCAGGAGCACGGCTACAGTAATCAGCAGCCGGCAAGACCCGCCCGCGGCGGACGCGGCCTGTCGGCTCTGTACCAGACCAGTCGGCGGGCCCCAGCAGTCGGTGGAGAAGTCGGAGGTCGGAAGCACTGACGGCTGGGCCCGTGACCAGTTGAATTACCACTGTACCCCTGGGGGTAGGCCTATATAAACCCCCCAGGGCACCCATGCAAAGGGTTGGATCCCAGTAGTTGTAGACCACACCACATAGAAGGAGAGAGCTAGCCTTGCCCTCTCCTACCACCCAAAACAGCTCGAGGAGCAACCTTGTAAACACTTTGCCATAGTGATCATGCAGGGACCCCGCAGAGTAGCAGTAGGGGTGTTATCTCCCCGGAGAGCCCTGAAGCTGGGTCCTTGGCCGAACTTGTCGGCGAGGTCCGCCTCTCCGACGAACCCGCGTCCGATGCAGGCACGGGCGGCTCCGAGAACCTCCTCGCGGGCCTCCTCGATCAACTCCACGTTTCAGGCGAGCCTGCCGTAGACTTGGAGTCCGTAGGCTCCACCGACCCGATGCTGGTCGACTCCGACACCGCATCGATCAATGCATTTCCCACCAACGTGGTGGTCTACGACGAGCCTCTCCCCCGCGTGGAGAGCAACGGAAGCATCGTCACCGAGGTGCTAGTCATCAGTCATGACGAGTTCCCTGGCGGAGGAGCGCCCGACTCGCTCGGCGCGGCGCTGCAAGACCTAACTGCGCCCATTCCAGAAGATGCTGACACAGAGACGCTAGAAGCGTGCTGCCTTTAGCTTGTTGAAGGTGCAAAGAAGCTGGCCAGCATGAGACGCTTGTCAGAAGCTTACCAGCGGGAGATGGATTGCGCCGTTGGCGGCTCGCCGGCCCCGGCCGGGCCCAGCCGCCTTGGCGCGGTTCGGCAGCGTGACATAGCCATCGCCAGCCTGTTTCGGGCTAGCCGCCCCGTGTACGCCACCCCACCGGAGAACATCCGAGCCGCCCAGGCAGCGGCGGACGAGCTGGACAATTTCGAGGGCGAAGAGCGCCGCCTCATGATGGAGCGAGTCCAGCGGCTCCTCGACGCGGCCGTCGCGCAGAACGAGGCCGGCTGCCGCACGAAGGCGCCGCAGCGGCCAAACGATGACCCGCACTAAGGTCATGGCGCGACGTCTCAGACGCCGACTGGCGATGCCCGAGGAAGAAAGGACAAGGAGCCGGCTATCAGCCACAGTCGGACTCGGATTACCATAGAGCGCGACCGAGACGGCCGCCCAAGAGCAGTGGAACGATGGGACGACTGTCCGCCTCCACCTTCCCGCAAGGAAAGGAGAGTCTCCCCGCCTCCTATTGACCATCCGACTCTCGGTGACCGCCTTGGCCGCCAAGAGGGAGTTGGAGAGAATGACGCCCGCCACCGGATCGACCGACTTCACCAGTCCCTAGCGCTGGAAGAAGAAGACGAGCTGGGTCCGCCTTGTTTCGGGCCCCGCATTCGGGACGAGCCCTTCCCCAGAGGGTTCACGCTCCCAAGAGACACGCCCAAGTATACCGGCTCCGTGAAGCCGGAAGACTAGCTAGTCGACTACTCCACGGCAGTCAGCATAGCAAACGGCAACAAGCGTGTCGCCGTAAAGTACGTTCCGCTCATGCTCCAGGGCACGGCCCGGACATGGCTGAATAGCCTGAAGCCCCGCAGCATCAACAGCTGGGTCGACTTCACCGAAGCGTTCGTCCGCAACTTCACCAGCACATACAAGCGTCCTCCCAAGCCTCGTCAGCTCTCCTTGTGCGTGCGAGGTCCCGACGAGTCGACTCGCGACTACCTCACGCATTGGGCTGAGCTCCGGAACTCCTGCGAGGGCGTGCACGAGGTTCAGGCCATCGAGTACTTCATAGCCGGGTGCCGAGAAGGCACCCTCCTCAAGCACAAGCTCCTCTGCGACGAGCCAGAAACCCTCGACGAGCTGCTGATCATAGCAGACAAGTACGCCACGGCCGACTCCTCCATGAAGGCGGAAATTCAAATCAGCACGACTGGGAAAGTGGCTCCTCAAGCTCCAAGAACTCCGGCGGCAGACGCCGGCCGGCGACAACAGCAGGGCGACAACAAGCGCAAGGCCCCGCAGTCGGCTTCCGGCAGCCGGCAGGTCGCGACTGTTGAAGCCCAGCAGCCAGAAGAGCAGCCTTCGCCCAAGCGACAGAAAGGCGACAAGCCAAACTGGTTGCCGGCCTTCTCCTACGAGCAGACCTTTGATGGACCTTGCAAGTTCCACAGCGGCGCGAAGCCGTCGAATCACACCACCCGGAAGTGCCACTGGCTCACCAGGATCACCAAGGGAGACGGCCTCCTGCCACCCCCGCCTGCTTGGCAGCCGCCTCCGCCTCCGCCCCAGCATCTAGCAGTCAGGCCAGTCGGCGCGATACAAGACGAATACCCTGAAGAGCACGGAGCCTACGTGGTGTTCACTAGTGTAGCTGATGATCGACGCAGCAGGCGGCTGCAGCGACAAGAGCTAAACGCAGTGGCCTCAGAGACGCCAGAATTCATGCACTGGTCTGATAAGCCCATCAGCTGGAGCAGGACCGATCACCCAGAAGTGATGCCGAGTCTGGGCTCCTACGCCTTGGTCCTGGACGCCACCTTTTCTACGGACAAACGGGCCGCGTGTTTCTCGCGAGTTCTGATCGACGGAGGCAGCAGCATCCATATCCTGTACAAGGACACCATGGAGAAGTTTGGAATCAAGCAAAGACAGCTTCAGAACAGCCGGACAGTGTTCCACGGCATCGTACCTGGGCTTTCCTGCTCACCAATCGGCAAGATCCTGATAGACGTCCTCTTTGGGGACAAAGATCACTTCCGAAGAGAGTCTGTTTGGTTTGAGGTGGTGGACCTTGAGAGCCCATACCATGCGCTACTTGGACGACCCTCCCTGGCCAAGTTCATGGCGGTCCCCCACTACGCCTACCTCAAGATGAAGATGCCCAGTTCCAGGGGAATTCTAACTGTGGCCGGCGACTACCGGAAGTCGTCCGCTTGCGCGGCCGAGAGCAATCGGCTGGCCGAGTCCCTGGTGATCGCAGCCGAGAAGCGACTCCTTGAACGAGTTGTGTCGATGGCAGGCAAGCAGCCAGAGATATCGCCCGACCCGAAGGAGTCGGAAGCCGAAGGTTCGTTCAAACCGGCCAAAGAGACAAAGAAGATACCCTTGGATCCGGAGCACCCAGAGAGGCACGCTGTCATAGGCGAGCTCGTCAATTTCCTCTGTGAGAATCGGGACATCTTCGCATGGTCTCCCAAAGACATGCCAGGTGTACCGACGGATTTCGCCGAGCACAAATTACATGTCCGATCTGATGCAAAGTCGGTCAGGCAGCCCCTAAGCCGCTTATCAGAAGAGAAGAGAAGAGTTGTCGGAGAAGAGATAGCCCGACTCCTAGCAGCCGACTTCATTATGGAAGTTTTCTTTCCGGAGTGGCTAGCAAATCCGGTCCTGGTACTAAAGAAGAACAAGCAGTGGCGAATGTGTATTGACTACACGAGCCTCAACAAGGCCTGCCCCAAGGACCCATTTGCTCTACCAAGAATCGATCAGGTGATAGACTCCACAGTCGGATGCGAGCTGTTGAGTTTCTTGGATGCATACTCAGGATATCACCAGATCAAGCTGAACCCGGATGACAGAATGAAGACCGCCTTCATCACGTCGTTTGGAGCATTCTGCTACCTCACCATGACGTTCGGCTTGAGGAATGCCGGCGCCACCTTTCAGCGTTGCATGCAGAAGTGTCTCCTCAAGCAGCTTGGCAGGAACTCCCATGTCTACGTGGATGACGTGGTGGTGAAGACGGAGAAGCATGGAACACTAATGGAAGACCTTAAGGAGACCTTTGAGAACCTGCGCCGATTCCAGATCAAGCTCAACCACGAGAAGTGTGTCTTTAGAGTACCAGCCGGCCAGCTGCTAGGTTTCCTGGTCTCTGAACGCGGCATAGAATGCAACCAGCAAAAATCAAGGCCATTGAGATAATGGAGGTACCCAGCCGACTGCTGGACGTGCAGAAGTTCACCGGCTGCTTAGCATCCATCAGCCAATTCATCAGTCGGCTGGGCGAGAAAGCTATCCCCTTATACCAGCTCATGAAGAAGACCACTTTTTTTGAGTGGAACCATAAGGCAGACGAAGCTTTTCACCAGTTGAAGAAGATGCTGACTACTCCACCCGTCCTAGCGGCTCTGACTCCCAAGGAGCCTATGCTCCTATACATCGCCGCCACCAGCCGAGTAGTCAGCACAGTCATTGTAGTGGAGCGCAAGGAGGAAGGCAAGGCGCTACCTGTCCAGAGACCAGTATATTATCTGAGCGAAGTACTGTCGAACTCCAAGCAAAACTACCCCCACTACCAAAAGATGTGCTATGGCGTACACTTCGCTGCCAAGAAACTGAAGCCTTGTTTTTTCAAGAGCATCCGATGACGGTGGTCTGCATGGCCCCACTCGCCGAGATCATCGGTAGCCGAGATGCCTCTGGTCGAGTGGCAAGTGGGCCATAGAGCTGGCTCCTTACACAATCTACTACCAGCCCCGCACCGCTATCAAGTCACAAGCAGTGGCTGACTTCCTCGTCGACTGCGCCGAGACCCAGTACCTGCCTCCAGCGCCTAACTCCACCCATTGGCGGATGCACTTCGACGGCTCCAAGATGCGCACCGGCTTGGGAGCCGGCGTCGTCCTCACCTCTCCCAAAGGCGACAAGCTCAAATACGCACTGCAAATCCATTTTGCCGCCTCCAACAACGTGGCCGAATACGAGGCGCTCATTCATGGGCTCCAGCTTGCCAAAGAACTTGGCATCCGCCGGATCTTGTGTTATGGCGACTCGGACTTAGTGGTCCAGCAGTCATCTGGCGACTGGGACGCAAAAGACACAAACATGGCGAGCTACCGTTTCCTCGTGCAGCAACTCAGCAGGTATTTCGAAGGGTGCGAGTTCCTCCATGTGCCAAGGAACGACAACGACCAAGCAGACGCCTTGGCACGAATCGACTCTACCCGCCAAGCAATACCATCTGGCGTCGCCCTTCAACGCCTCCTCAAGCCGTCTGTCAAGCCTTCACCAGAATCAGACTCCATCTTTGTGTCGGCTCCTCCCGAAGACGGCGGATCCGACTCTAGAGTTTCGGCAGTCGGAACGGGGACTTTGGCGGGTGACTCCAAAGCTGCCACAGTCGAGCCCGGCCCGGGGACTGCGGTGATGGACTCGAAGATTCCAGAAATCGGCCCAAGGACCGCGCCAGTCGGCCTGGGGACTTCATCAGCCCAGCAAGCGGCTGTTGACTCCAGCCCACCGCCTCCCAGCCCAGCCGCCCTCGTCCATGTCGCAGTTCTGGTAGCCGAAGAAATAGCAGCACCCTCATGGGCCCAGCCCATCCTCAAATTCCTGGTGAACAAAGAGCTACCAACCGATGAGACCTCAGCTCGGCAAGTACAACACCGGGCGGCAGCCTATACCATAGTCAACAAAGAGCTGGTCAGGCGCAGCGTCACTGGTGTCTACCAGCGCTGCGTAGAGCCAGAGCAAGGCCAAGCGATCCTCATAGACATCCATCAAGGTGAATGCGGCCACCATGCGGCTTCAAGAGCACTCGTCGCCAAAGCCTTTCGGCACGGCTTCTTCTGGCCGACTGCCTTGGATGAGGCCAAGGAGTTGGTCCAAAAATGCAAAGGGTGTCAGAAGTTCAGCTCCAAGCCGCACCAGCCGGCTTCTGCGCTCAAGACCATCCCCATTGCCTGGCCTTTCGCAGTTTGGAGTCTGGACATGGTGGGACCATTCAAGACAGCACGAGGTGGTCTAACTCACCTACTTGTCACAGTGGACAAGTTCACCAAGTGGGTGGAAGTGAAACTAATTAAGAAACTGAACGGTCCGACTACCGTGACCTTCATCACCGATATCGCAATTCGGTACGGCATACCACACAGCATCATCACCGACAATGACACCAATTGTGCCAAAGGCGCCTTGGCCCATTTCTGCGCAACACAGGGCATCCGACTGGACCTAGCGTCCGTCGCCCACCCGCAGTCAAACGGCCAAGTGGAGCGAGCAAACGGCCTCATCCTGTCTGGCATCAAGCCTCGGTTGATCGAGCCTCTGGAGCGCTCGGCTGGCTGCAGGCTCGATGAGCTGCCAGCCGTCCTCTGGAGTCTGCGCACGACTCCAAACAAGTCAACCGGCTTCACGCCCTTCTTCCTCGTCTACGGTGCCGAAGCCGTCATCCCAACGAACATAGAGTTCGACTCCCCACGAGTCACCATGTACACCAAGGAGGAAGCAGAATAAGCACGACAAGATGGCGTTGATCTGCTGGAAGAGGGCCGGCTGTTGGCACTCAGCCGGTCCAGCATCTACCAGCAGAGCCTGCGCCGATACCAGAACAGGAAGGTCAGGCCAAGATCTTTCCAAGAAGGCGACCTTATGCTCCGGCTGATTCAGCGAACAGCCAGCCAGCACAAGCTGTCGCCGCCTTGGGAAGGCCCTTTCATCATCAGCAAAGCACTAGGCAACGACTCCTACTACCTGATCGACACTCAGAAGCCCCGAGCACGCAAGAGGGACGACTCCGGCAAGGAGACCGAGCGGCCATGGAACGCGAATCTTCTCCGAAGATTTTACAGTTGATGCAGTATGTACCACGCTACCTTTTGTATTAAAATACTATAACACCCTCGATGCAACTATATCTCCCACGTCTCGAGGCACGACTTAGAGGCATAATCGCATTGAAGGCATATGTCGCAAGTTAGGCAATCTTCACAACATCCCATGTAATATAAATAATAAAGGGGAGATAACATAGTTGGCTTACACTCGCCACGTCAATCAAGTAGATAAATAACATTACATCATCCAAACACTCATGGCCCGACTACGGCGCCAAAATAAAAGATAACCCAACATGCGACACGGTCCCGATCACCCCCAACTGGGCACCACTACTGATCATCAGGAAAGGAAACATAGTAACATTGAGAGTCTTCGTCAAACTCCCACTTGATCTCAAGCGCGTCTCCTGGAGCGGAATCATTAGGCCCTGCATCTGGTGTAATAGTAATCAGTGAGCCAAAGGGACTGAGCAATCTCGCACCTTCGCGATCAAGACTATTTAAGCTTGTAGGTAAGGCAAGGTAAATATGTGGAGTTGCAGCAAGCGACTAGCAAGTATGGTGGCTAACTTATTCGCAAAAGAGAGCGAGAAGAGGAGGCAAAGCACGAGCGAGAAACTAGAGAGCAACCTGCGCAAACGTTACTCCAACACCGTGTCCGCTTCCCGGACTCCGCCCAGAAGAGGCCATCACGGTAACACACTCAGTTGATTCATTTTAATTAAGTTAAGGTTCAAGTTATCTACAACCGGACATTAACAAATTCCCATCTGCCCATAACCGCGGGCACGGCTTTCGAAAGTTCAAATCCCTGCAGGGGAGTGCCAACTTAGCCCATGACAAGCTCTCACGGTCAACGAAGAAATAGAACTCCTCCCAAGACATTCCGATAAGACTCGGTAACTCGGTTCTTCAAGACACTTCGACAGGTTAAAACAAGACCAGCAACACCGCCCGAATGTGCCGACAAATCCCGATAGGAGCTGCACATATCTCGTTCTCAGGGCACACTCAGATGAGACTAGCTACGAGTAAAACCAACCCTCAAGTTTCCCCGAGGTGGCCCCGCAGGCAGCTCAGTTCGGACCAACACTCAGAGGAGCACTGGCCCGGGGGGTTAAAATAAGATGACCCTTGGGCTCCGGTAACCCAAGGGAAAAAAGATGCTAGGTGGCGAATGGTAAAACCAAGGTTGGGCATTGTTGGAAGAGCTTTAATCAAGGCGAACTATCAAGGGGTTCCCATTATAACCCAACCGCGTAAGGAACGCAAAATCCGGGAACATAACACCGATATGACGGAAACTGGGGCGGCAAGAGTGGAACAAAACACTAGGCGAGAGGCCGAGCCTTCCACCCTTTACCAAGTGTATAGATGCATTAAGATAACAAGATAATATAATGATATCCCAACAAGTAAATAAATGTTCAAACAAGGAACGGCCTTCAACCTTCACCTGCAACTAGCAACGCTATAAGAGGGGCTGAGCAAAGCGGTAACATAGCCAATCAACGGTTTGCTAGGACATGGTGGGTTAGAGGTTTGACATGGAAATTTGGGAGGCTTGAAAGCAAGTGGTAGGTATCATAGCAATAGCATAGCAAAAGAGCGAGCAAACTAGCATAGCAAAGATAGTAGTGATTTCGAGGGTATGATCATCTTGCCTGCACAGTTGTCAGAGTTGACTGGATCCTCGAAAGCAAACTCAACGGGCTCCTCGTTAGCGAACTCGTCTCCCGGCTCTACCCAAACAAGACAAACAAGCAACAAGGGAGGATGACAAAAATACATGGGTTGCACCTCTGGAAAGATGACAAAACCCTGAACAAAACACATGTAGAGCATCAGGGCATATCATGCACACATTAATCATGGCAAAAATGACAAAAACCTAAATGGAGTAGCAGATCTGACAATTAACTCAAGTAGCCCTCTTCTAACAGCATTTCGGGCATCAATCTGAACTCAAATGAAAATGATGCAATGGAATGAAATGATGTACTCTCTGAGATGAACATTTTGATGTGCTATATGCATGAATCGGAGCTACGGATGCAAAGTTACGGATCTACGAACATGAGCACTTGAACTGAAAATTTAGGGACTTAGAAAAAAAACAACCCCCAGATCTAGGGTTTGACCGGCGCGCGGACCGAGGCGGCGGCGCGCACTGTAGCTCCGGCGAGCTCGTTGGTGGCCGGGCCGGCGAGGAGAAAGGCCGGGGAGGCCGGGCAGCGGCGGATCCGGGCGGCGGAGAGGGCGGCGCGGCCTGTGGTGGCGTCGGGCGGCGCGGGCAAGGTGGCGGTGCACGGCACGGCGATGGAGGCGGTGGCGCGGTGGGGCCAGCGAAGAGCTGCGGCGGGGCGGTGATGGCGGCTCGGCGGCCGGAGCGCGGGAAGAAGAGGCCCCGGGCGGCGCGACGTGGGAGGAGGGCGGCGGCAGGCGCGGGCTCGTGGGGGTCGTCCCTGGGCCTGGCGGGCCGCGGCGGTGGAGGCGGTGGCTGCGCCACGTGGCAGCGCGGTGGGTGGCTGGCGGCGGCGTGTCCGGCGCCGGCGGATAATGTCCGGCGCGCGCGAGGGGCGGAT
This sequence comes from Triticum urartu, assembly GCF_003073215.2. Taxonomy (NCBI): domain Eukaryota; kingdom Viridiplantae; phylum Streptophyta; class Magnoliopsida; order Poales; family Poaceae; genus Triticum; species Triticum urartu. Next base: position 585,933,228 of record NC_053028.1, read on the forward strand.
CTAGGGTTTGGACGAGGGGGGATCCAGATTTTTCGGGGAGGGGATATAAATAGGCATGGGAGGAGCTAGGAGAGTCCAAATGAGGTGCGGTTTTCGGTCACGCGATCGTGATCGAACGCTCTAGATGATGGAGCAGAGTTAGGTGGGTTTTGGGCCAAATTGTAGGGGTGTTGGGCTGCAACACACACGAGGCCTTTTCGGTCCCTCGGTTAGCCGTTGGAGTATCAAACGAAGTCCAAATGGTACGAAACTTGACAGGCGGTCTACCGGTAGCAAACCAAGGCCGCTTGGCAAGTCTCGGTCCAATCCGGAAATGTTTAATCCCCACACACGAAAGAAAGCTCGAAATGGCCACCGGAGGGGAACGAAACGCCGGAATGCAAAACGGACAACGGGGAAAATGCTCGAATGCATGAGACGAACACGTATGCAGATGCAATGCACATGATGGCATGATGTGAGATGCACGACAACGACAACAACACACGGAGACAAAGAACCCGAACCCGAGGAAATAAATTAACTTAATGCCGGAAACGACAAGAGTTGGAGTACAAATTGGGAAAGTTACATCCGGGGTGTTACAAATACCAAGACTTCGGGCCCCCTAAGATGAGCTCGGGGACTGCCCTCTTTTGTCTGTATGATAAAAATTATGCCTACAAATATGTTACTCTTTGTCATGCCGCTTGGCACCGGGCTCGACAAGTCGGCCGGGGACTTGCCGCCTTGCACTATGAAATGCTTCCTGCAGCCGGACAAGTAGTGTGTAACACCTAAGCCGTCTTCTGTCAGAAGCCGCAGCTCGCAGAGCGATTGTACGGTGGGCAGAGGTAAGGTAGAATGCGTGCTCACACGAAAAACGGCTAAGGACTCAAAGCATAAAACATAGCTCAAGACGGCTTCCAAGCCTTTCTCGCAAACTAACTCTCGGACAGTCGGATTGTCGTTTTCTATGCAACTTGCTCAAACAATCTTGAAATCGGCTAAGTACCTGCTTTCCCAAAGTAGCCTAGCACTTGATCCAGCAACAGTCCGCAGAGCGGCTGTCCGATTGGCAAGGCAGGCAACTAGGAGAAAGCGGCAAAGGAAAACAGCCAAAAGAACAATGAGCAAGAAAAGATAGATATATACCTATAACATAGTCCCTTGGCCGAATTGTCATGCAGAGGTTCAAACTACACCCCGCGGGTGGAATTGTGCGAATTAACAAGTTCTTCAAAAGACTACTGAAGCAGATAAAACAAAAGACACAGCGGCATCTTAGGAGGCGGCAGACGGATTCGGGGGGTCGGAGGAGGCGCCAGCGTCAGGCGTCGGGGTAGTCGGCCGGCTAGTCTCGGCTTGATCGCCTCTAGCAGAAGTCAGGTTGGTCGCACGCGGCTCGTTGCTGGAGGCGCGGTCGGGCTGAGGCTCGCCGTCTGCTCTGTCTTCTGGTGCCTCCGCCTCGCCCTCATCCTCCGCCTCGTCCTCCTCCTCGACGCTGGAGCCAATCACCTCCGCCGAGTCTTCGCCGTAGTCTGGGTTCATCCCAAACCACTCCGGCGGGACCTCCTCGCCGTCTTCAGACTGCTCGGGGACGAACACGCTCGTGTCGGTGTACTCGGCAATCGCCGCAACACGCTTGACGAGGGCGTCTTCCGCAGCCGCCAGCTCCGGCTGGGCCTCCGACCGAAGCATGGCCAACTGGTCTAGATCCAGCCCCGGGTACCACGCCTTGACGAACTCCAAGGCCCGGCGTGCTCCAGCCCAGGCCGAAGAGCCCTTCCAGGCCTCGAGGTGACCAGCCGCGACCTCCAACCAGTTGGCCGTCAGGCTGGCGGTGCACGGAACCTGCATATCTGGCCAAAGGGCGGAGATCGCCTGGGCGCCGACGCGCTGAAGCCGGTGCAGCATCCAGTGAGCCGGCCGAAGGCGAGCCTCGATACTCAAGATGTGCGCTGCAAGAGTTCGGGGGGCATCGGCGGCGATCTCTGCGCCCTCCGACTTGCACGGTCGGCCTCGATGGCTTGGATAGCGGCCTGAGACTGCCCAGGGAAGAAGTCTGCAAAAGACACAAAGAAACGGAAAAGCAAGTCAAAAACTAGGAGTCGGCACGGTCTAAGTCGGCAGCTCGAAGAAAGAAAACAAAGAGGCTCACCATCAACGATGTCTTCGATCTCGTGGAAGCCGCAGGACAGCAGCGCCTCCTTGTTAGACCAGGAGGAGCGCTCGCTCGCGAACTCGGCCAGGAGGGCGGTTTCCGTCTCCTCCGCCTCCCTCTACGACTTCGCGAGCAGCCCCTTCTGCTCTGCCAACTGAGTGGTCAGCAGATTGTGCTTCACAGCGAGCTTGTTGCACTCCTCCCCTTTGGCGAGCAGGGCGGAGTTGGCTTCGCTCAGCTGCTGTTGAAAAGCAGCGTTGGCCCCTGAAGGAAAGGAAGAAAGACAACAGTCGTCAATAAATTAGGTTGCCGGGGAGATCCGGCCCGACTGCTCAGCAGTCGGCCCGAATCTCGGGGACTACAGCCCGCGGGTGCGCTAGCGCGCCCCCGCAGAGAAGAAAAAGAGAGACTTACTCCGGCTCTCCGCCAAGTCAGCGGTCCGCTTGCTCAACTCTTCAACATTACGGTTGAAGGCGGTGACGCGGAGGTTGTGGTAGTCCTGCAACAAGCATTTCAGACAAAGTTAGTACCCAGAAGTTCATCAATTGGAGTTCCGGGCCACCTGCTCAGCAGCCGGCCCAAAACTCGGGGACTACACCCAGTGGGTGCTCTGGCGCGCCCCCACAGAGAGGAACAAGAAAAACAAAGGCCCAATGAAAAACATACCTGGATGGCTGCCCGCGACGCTAAGAACGCCTTGGTGCAACTCTGGAGGGCATCGCCCTCAGTGCGGAGCTTCGCCTGGACGTCCAGGAGCGCCCGGTTCAGCGGCCCTGTGCCGCCTCCTCGCACCCACCCAACAGGTGCGACGCTCGTCGCTTCGGCGTCTGGAGCCGCCGAGCTGGCGATGCCGGCTTCCAGGGCGCGAGGCGCTGAAGTCGCCTTCTCCAGGCGACGGCGCGCTGGCGAGCCGACCTGGAGGAGCAGCCTCGCCATGGCCTCCTCTTCCGTCGGCGGCACTGGAGGGTCCGCCGGCTGCTCGCCCTGCGCGCCTTCAGACGGCGGCGGAGGCGGCGGCGGAACGTTCGCGCCCGGAGGAGAGGGCTCGCCGCCTTCCCTCCCCTCGACGAGGTTCTCCCCGCCGGCTTCTCTAGTCTGCCCCGTGAACTCCGGAGGTGGCGGCGCAGAGTTCAGCAGGGTAACAAGCAGGGCCGACTGGCGGCGTGCGGCTTCCTCAGCCTGCTACTTCGCCGCGGCGGCGGCTTCAGCCTCCGCTAGTTTTTTCTTAGCGGAGGCCTCCGCCCTGTCGGCCTCCGCCTTCTCCAGGCGGAGGGCTTCTTCTTCATTACGCTTCTCCTGCGCATTCTGCTCCGTCGCCTCCCGGAGGTCGGTAGCGGGGTCTATCCGCCGAGTGGTGGCGGGCGTCTCCGCTGACCCCATGACGGAGGCGGCGGCAACCCGCTCAAGAGAGAGGGGAGCCCTGAAGAAAGAGGGGCGAGCAGAGACTCAGACAAAACACGAAGAAAGAATAAACTTTGAAGACAGGATACTTACGCAGAGACCAACAGCGGCTTCTTCACTTCCTTACGAAAGCGGACGGCCTTCGCGGCCGCCTCGTCCCGCCGGGTCACCGCAGCCGAGCCCTTGGGCTTCTTCGGCCGGCTGCCGAACAAAGTTGGCGCAGCCCGGTGCTTCTTCCCGCCGCCCGGGGCGCCCGACGCGGCAGAAGAGCCTGCGTCCAGCTGGCTGGCTCCTGGCCGATGGCGAGGGGCGACTCCTCCCTCGGCGTCGTCTTCGGGCCAGTCGGCGAAGGTAGCCGAGGGCCTGAAGTCACCTGTCGTCCCTCCTCCTCCCTCGGCATCATCTTCCAGAGCCGCCGCCCCCAGATCGGGGTTGTCGACGTCGCTCTCCGCCCGGTCGGCGACGAACTCACGGGCCGGCCCCGAGGTGCCGGCTGGTGGGTGAAGAAGGGGATTCTAACCAAAGCCGACTGATCAGAACAAAACTCGGCAAGAAGAAGACAATCCAAATAAGAAAAGAAAGGCGACTCACCACGGTCGGGGGGTTGGCGTGGGAGTATGGCTCCTTGCCGAATCGCCAGTCCTCCGGGAGCATGCTGTCCGAGAGGTAGTTCACCATATGGGCCACCTCTTCGTGAGGCATGTCCTTGGTGCACATCCGACTCGGGTCGCGGCCCCCGCTCATTTGGCATATCTTGTGAGGGTGGCCTTGGAGTGGGAGGACTCGGCGCGAGACGAAGGCCGCCAGCAAGTCCGGACCTATCAGACCCTCCGACTACGTCAGCACTCGGAGTCGCGTGATGGCGCCGGCTCCCGCAGGCGTCAGCGACCTGGCCTGGTACGACTAGTTGGGCAGTCTGCCAGCTGGCGGGCCGGGTTCGTAAGCCGGCAGATTGACCCAGTCGCCCCTCGTGGCGATGTTCCTGACATAGAAGTAGGACCGCTGCCACATCTTCACCGACTTCAACAGCGAGATGGAGGGGAAGTGGTTGTCGGCTCCTGTCCTCCGCACGGCGATGAAGGCGCCGCACTGAGCCGGCACGCCCGTGGCCTGGGTGCCGAGCTTGGAGAAGAAGAACTCCCCCCAGAGCTCGAGGGTGGGGAGGACTCCGAGGGAGCCTTCGCACAAAGCCACGAAGGCGGACAGCAGCACTACTGTGTTGGGGGTGAGGTGGTGCGGCTGAAGGCCGTAGAACTCCATGAATGACCGAAAGAAGCTGCTCGCCGGCAGCCCCAGCCTGCGCAGGCAGTGCGAGTGGAAGATGACCCGCTCGCCCTCCTGCGGGGCGGGGGAAATCTCCCCCTCTGGTGCGAGGCACACCTGCACACGATCTTCGCCGGGAAGCCGACGGGTCCGGCGGAGGAACTCAATATGGTCTTCATGGACTTCAGAGCCGTCCCAGGTGCCGGAGCGCACTGGGGGAGGCGCGGCAGGGAAGGAAGAGCTCATCGTCGCAAGCTGTCACCACAGCGTGCGCCGGAGCTTGGGCGTGTGGCGGAGCGAAGAAGAGAGGAGGAAGCAGGAGAGCGAGGAGCTGTGAGGAGGAAGAAAGCAAGGGGCAGTGGGAAGGAGGGGCGCGCATGCCCCCCTCTTCCCCCTACTTATAGCCCCGTGGGCTGCGAAGCCGAGGTGGCGGACGTGGGGATTTACTGCGCCCGCAACCCCACGACCCGCACGATCCACGTAAAGTTACTACGCGCAGTAACTTCACGGAAATCCCAACCGCCCGCCGGGGCCGCAGCGGATCCGCTCGGGCGCCGAGGCGCGGTAGTGGCGGGCCCCGCCTACGGGCCTGTGCCGTCACGCGCGTGGGCTGGCAGGACGGCCTGGCCACGTGCCCTAGCGTGACAGGCCAGGAACGGGCGGCGGCTTGGAAGCTTAGCTAGCACGCTACTTGAAAACCCGCCGCGACGTTTGAACTACTGAGCAAGTCGGAATAGAGCGAGTCCGAGTTGGGCGAGTCCGGCTCCTTCCAGTCGGCCCGGCAGAAGTCAATCAAGACCGTGTGCTGAGCATCCGGAGAGAGAAACTGCTGAGGCTTTTCGGCCGATCGTCCGCGGCGCCTCACCAGCTTCGGGGACTACTGTCGGAGTAATGGGCCACGGGTAGGCCAACCCGAGCCCCATAACCTTTCAAGACATCGGGGCAGGCTGCGCCCCTCGAGACCCCAGGGCAAAGAGCCGCCTCCTGGGGAGTCTACGGCAAGGTGGCCGACTACCTGCTCGTGGCCGAGTCCCAGGGACGACTTCCAGAGAAGCCGGCTTTGGGTAGTCGGCCGGCGACTCCGACAAACCGTGACCTCATCGAAGGGGACGGGGCAGGGGCGTGGCTACAGTGAAGCCCACTCCCCGCCCCTTACCAAGGGCAGGCATGGCTACAGCATGCCGTACGTGGGAAGATCTCCCTGCGGCGTGGCACTGTTGCCAGGCCGGCCCTAACATCAACACCACTGTACCAAGTCCTGCGCCCACGACGGCTTGTCTGTACGGCCTGGAGGCAGCGGGGGCCCGCCAGTCAGCGAGTCCTCGGGAGACGGCGGGAGAACCGCCAGTTGGACCCATCGGGAGTCGGCCTGGGGGAGTCGGCCGAGCCCTTCCCCTGGGCCCACGCGCTAGTAATCAAGAAGAGATGGGGAGTGGCCACAGTGATCGCCCGCCAAGCGGCGGGGCTGTTGCCACGACCCCATGACCAAGCCTGCGTCATCAGGAGCACGGCTACAGTAATCAGCAGCCGGCAAGACCCGCCCGCGGCGGACGCGGCCTGTCGGCTCTGTACTAGACCAGTCGCCGGGGCCCACCAGTCGGCGGGCCCCAGCAGTCGGCGGGGAAGTCGGAGGTCGGAGGCACTGACGGTTGGGCCCTCGCCATGTTGAATTACCATTGTACCCCTGGGGGGTAGGCATATATAACCCCCCAGGGCACCAATGCAAAGAGTTGGATCCCAGTAGTTGTAGACCACACAAGATAGAAGGAGAGAGCTAGCCTTGCCCTCTCCTACCACCCAAAACAGCTCGAGGAGCAACCTTGTAAACACATGGCCATAGTGATCATGCGGAGACCCCGCAGAGCAACAGTAGGGGTGTTATCTTCCTGGAGAGCCCTGAAGCTGGGTAAGATCCGCCGGCGTGCATGTCTTCGCCTCATCCCGTTTCCAGGCACCGGCGACATTCTACTCGCCCCCATCATGATAAGCCATCCGTTGGCATATGTCGCACCAAACCCCCGACAACCCCCAACCCCGCCCCCACCTGCGTCGAGTTTTCTTTGTTCGACGAGGCCCCACCACCGCCCCCCACAACCACCATCCCCACCCGAGCCCCTTCGATCGCACCGGCGAACTCCGGCGAGCTCTGAAAAATCGACTAACCCAATTTTGAAATTTAGTGTACTGTGATTTAACTAGTGTGGAATATAAAAGGGGAAAACCATAAGCATTGCGAGTATGGTGTTGAGCGTGCCATGGTGGATCTGAAGGTGCAAACCGGAAAAAGGCAACTTCGCAACCAAGATAAGAAATCAGAGTAAAGCAGTGGCAATCTATTTTCTTGCTGCGATAAATAAGTTGAGCAGATACGAAAGAGTATCGCCTCTGGTGCGGTGCAGTGTACGCATCTGCTGAGAATTTGATGGTGCTGCGGTAGCGATGGCTGTCGGCGGCGTGGAAGCAGATCTAGGAGGGTACACGGTGGCCGCGAGGCGCGGTGGATGAGACAGTCGTAGGAGCGGCGCCGACAAGGTGGACAACGGCGGGGATGACCGCGAGAGGACGGGATGCAAGGATCTCGGTCCGAAGCCGTGGATGAGAGAGGTCGATCTCTTGTAATGGACGGCAGCGTCGGGGTATCAGTTCCGGCCTGGTGGAGGTGGACGGTGGTGGATGGGGTGGCGGACGGAGGAGGGTGGGGTGGAGAGGGTGTTTTGGCGCCCACAGAGTACGAATGGGGAAAAGGGAGGTAGAGAGGAAGGGGGAAACCATGTATTCAGGGCGCGCTTGTCTCAAATGCGAAATTTACAAACTTAGCCCCCGTTTCAAATTACTACTACATCACAGCAACACTAGTCGGTTGGTGATAGGACGGTAATCTCGCATACACCGAATATTTCTCGACGAGAGTTTGTTTGTAGAGCCCACCGTGTATGAATATGAATCAGGGAGGGAGTCCATTTCGGCCGAGGACACACTGTGTTTTGGCGCCCACCGTGTATGAATCCGGGTGAGAGGCGGTTACGTCATGTTTGGGTGAAATTACAAACCTACCCCTATTGAAACCTATAGAAATCCAGCATATAGGCTTTGCGTGACAGGGATAGGCAGTAGTGATTTCCATCTCGCAGATTTTGGTTTCGGGCGGTTACTGCGACTTTCTCCGCTTCATCAAGTTTTGCAGAGTGCATGTTTACCGTGCCAACTCAATTCGAATCCCGTTTGTATTCTATTTTTTCGGGCAGGATCCATTTTCAATTGGAATTGCATTCTATATACATCTTTTTTATAGATATACTTTCAAAAGCACAACAAAGAATTCTGCTCCTTTATATGTATAATATGATTTACAAATACAACGATCTCGAAATCTTAAGGTTGAATTCGATTTTTTTAACCAAATTATGTTCTACTAAAATGTATGGATCAGTAATATCTACATATTAAATAACATAGATGTGCGTGAATTCATATGAGTATGCATGTTTGATAGATCAATTTTGGTTTGAGTATGGATTACATGTATCATCATCTCGAATTCAAATATTTGAATCCCTTTTTTGTTCACTCCTTTCATGCCCATCTCTCTCGCACGCATGCTCCTTCAGGTAGCTATCACTCTCTTTTCTCCAGCTCACCCGCACGCTCACTTCATGTTGCTCCTATCCTCGCAAACATGCATGGTCTCTCGACGTCTCCCTTGAGAAGTGTCACACTCTCCCTATCATTATAAATTACATGGTTTTCATTATCTCTCACGTCTCTACTATTCTTTGGTATCACTCGGTACCTAAGCCTTCTTTTTCACCGCCAAACACACAGTCTCCACTCGTCTTTCACTTTGTCTTTCTCTCTATGGGATTCTCTCACACACCCTATATGTCTCTACATATGACTCATACCACTAAAATTACTCTCTCTACACTACAAAAAAATGCACTTTCATGATGATACGTGTTTGTCATAGTAGGTCGCTTTTTTTCATGCATGTACATCCATGACAAATTTATGACCGAATCAAGATAGTCATACCTGTGCTGTTGTAGAAGTGTTCCATGACATTACCAAAATTATCATCACGGAAGTGTCCACTTCCATGACGATAAATCGCGCGTCACAGAAGTGCTTTTGTCAAGGGTGACCGACATGTGGCATCCACCGTAACGGAACGCCGTTAAGCTATCAGGTCAGGTTTTGGATCCGATAACCCGTTAACAGCCCCGACCAATGGGGATTTTCGACGTGTAAAATCATCATTGGCCAGAGGAAACACGTGTCGGCTCATCGTCGGGACAGATATCATCCACTCACTGGACAGAAGGCGCCTATGATACGTCGACACGTGGCACGGCCCAACAAGTTTAAATGGGCTGGCCCAACTAAAGGCCCACAAGATTTTGCGGACCATAATGGGTCGGCCCAGCTAAAGGCCCACGAGATTTTGCGGACCATAATGGGCTGGCCCAGCTAAAGGCCCACAAGATTTCACGGGCCATAATGAGCCTGCCCAGGTAAAGGCCCGCAAGGTTTTCGTGTGCCATAATAGGCCGGCCCAGGTAAAGGCCCACTGTGACTCTAGCCCATAATGAACCGTAATTTTCTTTATACCCGTTAACGGCCCGTGATTTACATGGTCCGTTTCCAGCCCGTGTTAGCTTTCGGCCTATTGACGGCCCATACGTTCTTGGGCTCCTTTTCGGCCCTCGATTCCTTCCAGCCCATTACTGGCCTATTCCCCTAATGGGACAAATTCAGCCCATGGCAAGAGTCGGCCCGTTACTGGCCTATTCCACTAATGGGCCAAATTCGGCCCATGGCAAGAGTCAGCCCGTTACTGTCCTGTTCCGCTAATGGGCGAAATTAGGCCCATGGCAAGAGTCGGCCCGTTTCTGGCCTGTGAACCCGTCGCGCCGTTTCCAGCCCGTCCTATATTCTGGCCCATTGACCCGTTATGCCTGTGATAGAATTAAGCCTTTGCTTTCCTACGGCCTGTTACCGTGCTGGGCCGATACCAATTACTCCCGATTATGGCCCATGTACACCCATTTATCCAACGGCCCGAGGCCCACTGATTACAGTCCCATTTATCGACGGCCCGTAGGAGACCCATGGATCCTACGGCACGTATATGGCCCATGGTAGTTGCGGCCACTAGCAAACCAGGGAAAAAGAAGACTAGGAAATAAATAAGGCCGAAACTAACGCTAGGCTATTAAGACGATTGCATAGACTACATCCACTCGGCATAAAAGATCGCCACCAGTGCAAATATAGGGAACACCCTACACTTTACAAAAATGGCATGTTGTTTTCTTCAGGCGGTGGCTGCACGTTAAGAATAAATTTTGTATCGCGCCAAAACAAATTACAACTATATAACAAAAGGAAGGTTGGCATAAAACTTAACAGTCTAGCAGATAAATGCACCACCAGAAGTTCAGAAGCTCAGTTCATTTGACCTGAATGTTACGTTTTCATGATGTATTGTCCGATGGAGCACCATAACCCTCGCCTTCATTTCCCCTAGGCTCCTGAACAACATAGCAAATGTCTGATAGTCTGGTTTCAAAACCATGCATAACTTGACGACATTGAGCAATGTTTCTCCTTGTTTCACAAAGGTTCTCTGATAGGGAATGGACTTGTGTCTGGAGCGCAGATACAACATTGCTTTGAGCTTGCATATCTTGATCATGAGGCAGTTTGGACGATATTGCCTTAACAACCAACCAAGTATTACGCAGGAACGTGCTTTTGGCACTGTTAGTGGAGAGGTACTGACCCACTGCAGCAAGAGCTGACATTGCGGTTATAGTTGCCTCGCCACCTTCAGAAGGTGGCGGTTCCACCATTTTTTCCATAGCTCGCTGAAAAGTTGAGGTGTTACATTAGTAGTACCAGAACAGAAGATATTAAGGAGGCAGCAAAACCAAACAAAATAGCTTTGGTCTATATACAGAACTTATTCTGGTGAACCCATGTAAAATATTAGTTGTATTTTATTGCAAAGTACATAATAAAACCAGGTTCCAAACATATGACCATGTACCATCGCTAATGTATTGTCTATTTCTTCACATAGTATTGAGGGCTAAGGATAAAGAGACGAAGTTTATAATACAGTAAGCATAGTATGACGTCATTCATATCACAAAACAACTAAGAACAGACAAACAGGAAATTGTAACATTGTGTGGGCAAGTCCAGCACGGAACTAGATTACGGGTCAAGATCAAAGGAACATTACTCCTCTCTTTTAAACCTTGTAAGGTGCAATGATACGCTAAGACAATTGTGTATAAAATTGAAAAGAGTAATAGACATTGACTGCAAACCATGCAGTTCAAGGCACAAGTCAGAGTAAGTAGTAGTTAAAAGGCATGAGGATTAAGGACTTACAACAGCAGCTTTGACTGGTGTAGTCATGCCCTTCTTCTTGCTGGTGTGACAGTCCTTGAAGATTTCCACAGCATTTGGTTCAGGTACTTTTTGGTCCTTGCGGGCTTTCCTCTACATTTGGAACAAGTCAATATAGATCTGGTAATATGGTACAATGAAAAGAGTGAAACATCAGCTAATTACAAGAGCCTCACAGTGTGCAATATAGCTATGAGATCCTGTCGTCCGTTGGAATTTCACTTTCGTACGGTTGGCCTTATTCTTTGAATAGTTCACCTACAAGAAGATAGATTTGTGTGGCACATGCGTAAATAGGACTTCAACATGTGATCTGATGACATATATATAATGTACCTGATACTTCGGATCGGACCAGTGTTTAATGAGGCCTCTCCAGTCTTCATTAGATATATTTTCCACTGGAGATGTTTGGGCAAGTTCACTGTTAGCCTTTCCTTCAAAGTGAGTTTTCCTCAAGTTATACCGACACTCTCGCAGAGCAGACTTGAAAATATGGGTGCAAGCTTGTCTGGTTGCATCATCTTGGCTATCCAACTTGAACCTCATCTGTTGAAAATTATGGGAGTCTCATTATCAGCAACCTAGAAAGTATTGGGCAGAGTAAGACGATATTACTAGTTTCCATACATAACCATACTTACAGATAAATGGTCGAGGAAGATGTTGAACTTGGTTTCATCTTTGTCATTCCTGTACTGAATCCATGTTGGGAGGATACGTACATGACACCTAACAGCAACCGCTGCCTCTGATACTAACTTGGCTGACTCTGTAGCATCACGTGGCCTTTTTAAACCTGCCTCAAAAC